>NC_056743.1:74208452-74290952 GCF_019279795.1 Protopterus annectens
GCCCAAGGAGGGAACCAGAAAACCCCAAACTTCGAAAAAGGGCATAGTAAAATTGATTTGAATGGGTGGCGAAAGCCAAACACACTCTGGCTAGGCTTACAAATGCCCCAGTGCAGATAGCCTCGTATGAACCTATGAACCTATGATATACCTGCAAGTGGCTCGCCTCCAGCTATCATACAAAATCAAGTCCAAAAAATCCTGCATCGATGGGTCTTGATAATATCCATGTACGTACCTTAAGTGACATGAAGCATGATTTCTACACACCAGAAACAATACTGTACAGTCTCAACCTCCATGCAGGTTTTGTACCAAGTGAATGGGGAGCAACTACAGTCATTCCCTTTCATAAAATACACAAATACAAAATACATAAAAATTTCAACAACACACAAATTAAAGGTCATGCTGCTAAATGCTAGGAGTCTATACATTAAACTGCACTCATTGCAAGCATTCTTAACCCTGGAAAATGCTGACATCTACACAGTCATCAAAACCTGGTTCAAAGCTGCGGAGAGCACCCCAGCATTACCTGGTTACTCATCTTATCATACATTCAGACTCCACACTGTGGGCAGTAAAGCCAAATGAGGTAGAGTTTCAATATATATTAAAGACATACACACCTCCAGGCTGGTCAAACAGTATGACGCACAGGAGACACTCCAGGTGCAGTTAACCATTGACAAGATCCCCATACAAATCATAGCTAGCTACTGGCCCCCAAATATCACTCAAGATGTCCAATCCACCTATCTGGAAATCTTCATATCTATCAAGATTCAACCCTTTACCCTGATCCTGAGTGGCATTACCTACCCAAACACAGACTGGAAGAACTAATCAAGCCAGAACATAAATGCCTAGAGATTCCTTGATTTTGTCAAGCAAATGCTTTGGAACAGCTATTTGATACCCCCACAAGAGGTGATAATACCCTGGACTTGGTATTAACCAACATGAGTAACCACTGCAGCATCTCTGCAGTATCATCCTCCTTGGTAAGATCCAACCATAAAGTGGTCACTTTCAATGTCACCATTTCCCCCAACTCCCCTCTAGCTAGGGTCAAACAAAAAACTTGTCCAAAGCTGACTACAGCCTCCTGAGGGATGGTATAAACAGCTTCACTGCCTCCTTCTCCTCTCTAGGAACTGGCACCAGTATCCAAAACTATACCAAACCACTATATGAGCATTTATATAGATGCATGGAATCAGGAATACCCGACAGGACTAAATCACCCTACGCAAGTAGGAGTAAACCTGTCTGGTGGACATCTGCAATAAATAAACTCTATAACAAAGGGAAACAAAATTTGTGTCCAGGACAAAGAAGGAGCAGGTGCCCAAATGGAAGCAATCTCTCCTTAGCCTAAACAAGCAAATAAGAGCACTAGTGAAATCTGCAAAGGAAACTTTGAGTCCAAATACATCTACTAGAGACAATCATAAGGCCTTCTTCACATATGTCCACAGTCTCAAAGGAAGCACCCATATCTGTTCAGAACTGAAGGTCAAGGACACAACATATACAAATGCTGTAGATATAGCAAACTTTCTGGCTGACAGAGTCAATGAAAACTTCACCACTCTGTCCCCCATCAGTAAACCAGGACATTCCCATTGCCTGCCTCTTCCCCTTATATCTTGGGAAGAGATCATCACTGCTCTCTCAAATGCAAAAAAATACAGCCTCAGTGGGATCCAATAACATCCCAGGCTTCATCCAATGTGAACTCAGGCAGGAACTTGCAGCACCATTTGGCCCCCTATTCAACCAAACCCTGAGTATGGGCTTTGTCCCAGCTGAGTGGAGTACAGCCACTGTCATCCCTTTGCACAAAGGTGGAGCGTCCACCTATCTGGAAAATTATAGACCCATCATCCTAACTAGCCTGATCTGCAAGGCCATGGAATGGAATATCAAGGACCTTATTAACAAGGACATTGGCAACTTCCAGACACTCAATCCCACACAGTTTGGCTTCATCAAGGGATGGTCATGTCTGTTAAGTTTGATCGACTTCTTTGAGACAGTCACCAAAGCCATGGATGAGGGAAAGATGATGTACACCACTTACCTTGACCTGGCCAAAGCCTTCAACATTATTCCCCACTCAGGCATAACAGATAAACTCTCTCAACTATGCATCAATCTGTATGTTACCAGATGAGTATCTAACTGGCTCACTGATAGAACCCACCTACTGAAAATAAGGGAAGCCACATCAAGCAGTAGACCTATAATGAGCAGCGTACCCCAGGGTTCGTTCTTGGGGCTTCTGTTATTTGGGATACAATTTTCTGAGGTGCAGGCCAAAACCAGTGGGCTATGGTTGACCAAGATTGCAGAAGACTGCAAGCTGGGCATTGTCATCAATTGCTCTAGTGATGTGGACATCCACCAACAAGGTCTCACCCAAACAAATGATTTGTTCCAGAAACATGGCCTCAAGCTGAATACCAAAAAATGTATCATCTTCCCCTTTGTGGAGGGTGACATCCCCACAAATTATCACATTAATAATAATATCCTAAGCATGCAATCAGTTGTGAGGGATTTGGGCACCCAGGTTGAATGCAACCTTAACTTTGACCACCATGTTGCTTCCACTGTACAGAATGCTTTCTACATGGCCCACCTCATATGTAAGGGTATCTCATCCAGGGACAAGAAGGTTATAACATCCCTGTATTCTTCCCTTATAAGCCCCATTACTGGGTACAACACCCCATTCGGCATGTACCTCATATGCATGCAGCAGCCAGAGAGACCGCAGAGGATCCTCACCAGGACAATCCAGCGCCTCAAAAATCTGCTATACACAGAAAGGATAAAAGCCATATCCCTCTATGCAGCTTCATACAGACTCCTCAGAGGTGACCTCTTTCTGGCATACAAGGCGATCTCGGACCCCACCTTGATGGGACTGCTACATATCCACAACTCAAGCTCCACTTGAGTAACCTGCAGGCATGGCCTCAAACTGGTCTGTGACATCAATAAGAGTTGTTAGTGGGACAGATTTGTGCCCCACAGACTCCCTCATCCATGGAATAGACTCCCTCTCCACATCAAGTACAGTACCTCTTTACACCTTTTTAAGTGCAACCTGGATAACTGGATGGGAATTAGAAAATACAACCCTGGGATTCCACCCATGTCCTTGCTGGACAAGGGCATTGGATGCTGACTTGCCTAAACATGGGCTAAACCCTTGGCTAGGCTTTTAAGGGCCTCAGGGCCAATAGCCTAGCAACTTCCTATTATCCAATGATCCTATGCATATTGGAGGACCTTCCATAGAGCCATAAATCTGACCAGCCTCATATGCAAAGCCATGGAAAGACTTATCATTGAGCTAATGAATCAGGACATGGGGAACCTCCAAACAATGGAACCATCTCAAGTTTGGATTCATCATGGGCAGGCCATGCTTACTTTACATGGAGGATTTTTTGAAAAGGTCACCAAAGCAATGGATGAAAGCAAAATTGTGCACACTACATACCTTGACCTGTACAAAGCTTTTAGCATAATTCCCCCATTAGGCATAGTACAAAAGCCAAATAAACTAACAATAAATCCCAACTTCACCCCCAGGATTGCCAAATGCCTCACAGTTAGGATACAGGAAATCAAAATAGGGTAAGTTACCTCCACAAAGAGATAAGTTACCAGCTGAGTCATGGCAGAGTACTGTGTCAGGACCTCTCTTGTTTGGAATCTACTTTTCTGAAGTAAAAGCCAATACCAAAGGGCTATGACTAACTATGTTTGCAGATGACTGCATGCTAGGAGCAGTAACTGAGTCCCTAAATGACTTTGCCGTCATGCAGGAAGGTATATCACAAATGAATAACTGGTGGCAAAATCATGGATTGAAACTAAATGCCAAAAAATTTAGTATCTTTTGGGAAGTCATTTACCGAACAGAACTATCACACTGATAATATGCCCCTAACAGTTGTTCAGGAATTGGGAGCTTATGTGGATGGTGATCTAACATTTGACCAACATGTGCCCATTGTTGTAAGAAAGTCCTTCTATGTTGCACGGCTTATAAACAAAGGGATTATCTAGATCCAGGGATGTCATCATCCCCCTTTATTCCGCTCTCATTAGGCCAATCATCCTACATGGACTGACTCAAATCACTGTCAGTATACTCATTATCCTAAATACTGCTAAAAGATGACTTGTGTCTGGTATACAAGGCATCCTCTGACCCATTACAGATGGATTTATTGTACATAAGCAAGTCAGTCGCTTAAGAGACACTCAGTCTTGGGATCTAAATGTCTTCTATAACATCAACAGAACAGTTTGGAAGGAGAGGTATATCTCACAGAAGATGCTGCTGCTGCTCTCCACATAAAACAAAGGTCATCCCTGTCCATTATCAAGGGAAACTTGTATCTACGGATGAGAAACATAAAATTTACCACAGGACTGCTATTCTAATTAAGGGTAATATATCATTATTGACCATGGGATGTGTAAGGCCAATCTCTAGTCAAATGTAATAGGTTCATAGGTTGGCACTAAGCTAACTGCCCTTGCGAGCCATATTAAGCCTAGCCAAGTATCCCTTCTGAGACTCAAACCCTGCACCTTGTGTTTATAAGGCAAACACCTTAACCATTAGGCCACCTTCCCAACTAGGTTGCCATATGCACTGCAATGTAAATTGGCTAGGCTTAAAATGGGCAACAAGGGCAGCTAGCCTAGTACTTGGCTAAGAACCTTTTAGAATGAACCTTTTGGATTCTATAGGTTCCTCTCTATGACTGATGACACCAACATGACAAATGTTAAATGTATGTCTGCAATGAACCCAACATTATAGTCCTGGGTGACAAACTATACCGGTATAACCTTACACAACATACACTGCACAGGCCCAGAAGATTCCTGGACTTCATCAACAAAAATGCTTTGGATCATTTAATCTGTATACCCATGAAGAGCACCCACATCATTGATCTGATCCTTAAAAACATGGTAAACCTTTGTAGCTAAATGTCTGTGACATTCTCACTTGATAAAGGTAAGATCAGGAAGCTGTCTCCTTTGAAATCAAACTAAAACATGTTACCACATCCAACCCTGGTTTGTTTAGAAATTATTCCAAAGCAAACAACCTAAACCTGAGTAATGCCATGGCAAAATCTCAGTCACCTCCAAACTAAGTGAATGCTACTGCCTCTGGGGAATAGTTCACAGAAGCTCCCATGCCATCATGTGTATAACTTTATTGATGTAGTTGCACACATCTGAAATAAGTATAGGAATAACTCACAGAATAAACCATCCCGGTGACATCTTAGTATCACTTCTTTATAAAATAGAAAAAGATAATCAAAGCTAAAACTGGGAATTGCAAATCAAAAAGCCCTCATCAAACTAAACAAGCATCTCAAGACTCATCAAATCCAGTAAAGACAAATATGAGGTAAAGGTAGGCTCAAAGGGAAAAACAACCATAAAGCCTTCTTCGGCTATGTAAGCAACCTCAAATGTGACACACAACAGGGTGCTGGACTAACTGTAAATGCAATCATCCCTACATGGAGTGGGAAGATACAGAAAACCTACTAGCTGACAAATTTAGCTCCAGCTTTACACCTCTGTCCCCCTTCCAATACCGCCTAAGAGATACCCTTAACCATAACTCCCATGGCTACCATTAGTGGACAGGTTATCCATGTGCTCTCCAAAGCAAAACATACTGCATCCTTAGGTCTTGATAATATCCCAGGTTGCCTCCTGCAAAGCATGAAAAGGACAGCTGTATAAGAACTTGCCATAATGGTAGATTCCCTTCTTTTCACTGTTGCAGTATTCTCTTCTCTAAGGATCCCCTGCCAAGGGTGGCCTGACCTCTGACCAGTATACCAAAGCCTTTAGGTTGCTTAAGGTACACTGTACATCACAGGTATGCTCCCAGCATATAGCGTAGGGCATATGGGTGTCAGACATACCATCCTCAGAGCTGAGATCCCCTGTAGGAACTATAGTACAAGGAACAGTGAAGAAACAAGTACATCCATAGGATAAAAGAATCAGGGGACAGAGGGAGGGGTGTGAATACCGCAACAGTGAAGAGAAAATCATCTACCTTTATGGTAAGATTTTACACAACTGTACTACGTCCTTCCATTTCACTGTTGCTGTATTCTTTACAACAGGGAGGGTACAAAATCTCAGGAAAAAGAACTGGAGGAGGATGGACCAGCAGAGCTCTCTAGGAACCCATGGAGAATGGTCCCAGCAAAGCCAGCTGTAGCTCTGGATATCACACCCAACTTAAAATGCTTGTAGGCATATGCAGAGAAGTCCAAGTAACTGCCTCAAGAATAGAATTAGTATCCAGACCACTGAAAAAAGCACACAAAGAACCCACACCCCTAGTAGAATGAGCCTTAACAGAAGAAGAAAGGCTCTTGCCATGAAAAGAAATGACTTTAGAAATCTAGGAATAAATAGTTTGCATGGAAACAGACAATTCTAAGGATCTAGGATGAAAGGAAACAAAGAGCTGATCAGATTTAAGAAAAGACTTAGTCTTCTCCAAATAAAATCTGAGTTGTCTATGCACATCCAAAGTATGCAGCACCTTCTCACAGGCAGATTGTGGAGAAGGGAAAAAAGTGGGCAAATGAATAGACTGATTAAAGAACAACTCATTCACCACCTTGGTCATAAAAGAAGGATTAGTACACAAGGACCCCCTGTCCTTATGGAAGATTAAATAAGGAGGACAAGCCATAAAAGCATGAAGCTCAGATACTTATCTGGCAGAATGTAGGGCTAACAGAAGTACAGTCTTCCAAGAACAATGCTGTAAGGAAGCTAAAGCTGCTGGTTCAATAGGAGCCTGGGTCAATTTTTCCAAACCAAAGTTAAGAACCCAGGGAGGAGGGACAGGTTTCCCGGGGGGGTGCTAATATGAAGGACACCTTTATGAAACTGTTTAGAATCAAATCTAGAAGCTAAAGGAGGTGATAAAGGCAGACAAGAAGAAATAGCTGATAAGTGGGCCTTAACAGAAGAATAGGTCAACCCAGCATTGAGCAGTTCATACAGATAAGACAGAATCAAATGAACATCCACAGAAAGTGGATCCAAGTTACAAAAAAGACACCAAAAAAAAAAAAAAACTCTTCCATTTGAATAAGTAGGATTTCCTAGTTATGGGCTTCTCGGCTTCCTTCAATACCCTATCCACGTCCTGAGAAAAAAAGGTGTCTTTATAATCAAAATCCTATCAGCCATTGTGTCAGTTAAAGAGGGACAGGAGGGGAAGAATGAGAGATCCCTTGTCTTTTGTGAGTAGATCCACCCTGTGAAATAACTTGTGATGATTGCCTTAGGTGAAATGCAGAGGAAGAGGGAACCAATGCTATCTGGGTCAAAAGTGAGTGACCAACAAGATTTTGTATTTTGAACAAGATTTTTGGAATGAGAGGAAGGGGAAGAAAGGCATAAAGAAACATCCCCTTTCAGGAAAATGAGAGGGCATCCACCTTCCAGACCACAGGAATTGGAACTCTGGCACAAAAAAGAGGAAGTTGTCTGTTTAGAGGGGAGGCATACAGATCTACTTGAGGAGCACCCAACTACTCGACAATATTCAGAAAAACACCCCTGTGAAGCATCCACTCATGGGTTTGTGTTATGGACTTGCTCAGAGAGCCTGCCACAATGTTCTGACCTGAGGGAATATAAATTGCCTGAAGTGTCACACAATATTGGATAGCTAGTTCCCGCACTAGAAGTGCCAACCAGCATTGGAGATAAGATCCCGACCCCCTTTTTTTTGTGACATACCACATCAGTACAGTGTTGTCAATAATTACCTTGAGAGGCCCTGGGAAGAATAGCAATTGAAATGCTTGAAAAGCCAGTAGAAGAGCTCTCATCTCTTCGACATTGGTGTGGTCTTTCCTTTGTTGAGGTAACCAAGCACCCTGTACCTTTAGAGAGTGAAGATTGCTCCCCATCCCATGTCTGAAGCATTTGTGAATAATACCTGAGAGGAAAGAAGGGGTCAAAAAAGGAGCCTGGATTGAGAGTCAACTACTGAATCCCCCAATGAAATTTCAACTTGAGGCATGGAAGAAGAGGAACTAAGAAGTCGAAGGGATGAGAGTGCTGAAGCCAAACTGACTTTAGAAACCATCAAAGTTTTCTCATGTGATGTTTGGCAAAAGGGAGCATAGGAATGGCAGAGGTCATAAAACCTAGAGTGAGGCCAGAGGAAGAAGGGATTAAAAGAAAGAAATGAGAGTTAAGACCTTGGAGGAGGCAGGGATGTCAACACTGGAATAGTCTGGATCCTGCACCCCAGAAATACATGATCCTGAGAAGGTATCAGAAAGAACTTTTGGAAATTTATAGTGAACCACAGGCTTTGCAAAAGGGAAATGTTGCAGAAAAAGTCTCTTGACAGGATGCCTGCAAAAGGAGATTGTCTAAGTATGGAAAAAAACTGTATCTCCTTAGCTTGCAAAAAGAAATGACAGGAGTGAGGCATTTGGTGTATACCCTTGGGGCAGTAGAAAGGTCAAAGTGCAAAGCAGAGAACTTTGACCAAGCAACAGAGAAACATAAAAAAACTTCCTGAAAAGGGGATGAATAGAGATATGATGGTAAGCATCCTGGAGGTCCATAGACACTAGAAAAGCCTGAGGAAGCAGCAGAGGGAACACAGTCTGAAGGGACAACATTCAAAAGGAAGGTACTTTCAGAAAGGCATTTAGGTGAGAGAGATCCAGAATGGATCTCCAAGTGCCTTCTTTCCTGAGGACCAAGAACATTCTGTTGAAAAACACCTTCCCTCTTTGAGAAGCTGCAACTTCCTGAATAGTTCCCTGAGTTAAAAGATCCTGAAGCACCCCTGAAAAAAATGCCAACAGTTCCTGATGGGGATGAGGAATACCCATGATAAGAGGAAGAAATTTTTAAAGCCATGAAGTACCCTAGGTGGATAATGGACAGAACCTAGGAATCCTGAGTAATACTTAAAGAAACTGGAAGAGATGGGGAAAGGTGAAAAGAAAAGAGGAATGTGGCTGAGAAGACCAGGGTAGTCAGACAGCACCTGGTTTGTCAGGAAAAGGAGATTTCTGGGACACAGGCATCTGAGTTGCTTTAGCAGGAGGATCCCATTTTCCAACCTTTTTGCCCTTGGAAGGGGGATGAGACTGCGTATGAACAAAGGCTTATTAGGTTAATTCCTTTGATATTTAGGCACAGGAGAGACAAAAACATGTTTTAGTTCCCGTAAAGCCTTGACTCATCCTGAAGAGACTTAAACAAATCAGCAGCAGCTGCAACAAATAAATATTTGTTATCCAGAGGAGCACCCAACAACTTGGCCTTGATAGCATCAGGCAACAGTTGAAGCTGAAGCCAGGAATATCTCCTCATCACAGAACCAAAAGCAGCAGCTCTAGAAGAAGCATCTGGTGCATCATAAATGCACTTAATAGAATGGTGAGCCACTTGAGAGGAAGTCCCTACCAAGGAGAGAGCAGAAGTCTTAACTTCAGAATCAGGAAAGTTAGAAATTACCCGACAGGCCTGAGAAAGAATAGCCAAAATGTATCTTGACATGGGGGTTGATAATTGACAGCCATAAAAATAAGGGTAGCTGGGGTATAAACATTTTTACCCAGCCTTTCCATAGTACTGCTGTCTTTATCAGAATGAACTAACTTCACAGAAGGCAGTAACTGAGATGGCTTGTCGGATGCCACAGATGCCAGAGAGGGGTCAACAGAAGAGCATCTATAGAGAGATTTGCAATAATCAAGCACACTATTCTTTTGGGGGCTGTGGGCTGGCAGTCTGGGGCCTAAGATGATGTAAAAAAGGCATCCTACAAGGCAGCCAAAACAGAAGGAACAGCAGAAGGTATAGGGAGTCCATTTGCAGAAGGTCATAATACCTCTTTTAAACCTCAGAAACCTTGGCACAATCCCACTTAAAAAATGCCATCATTCTGTAAATTGTGTCCCAAAAGGAAATTTCTTCAAAAGGAGTGTTAGAAGTAGTCAACTCCTCTTCCTCAAAACCATAGTCTAAAGGAGAAGGAGTCTAGGAAGAATAAGCAAGGGATTCCTCATCTGAATCCACCTCCTCTTCACAGGAATCCTGTTTCCTAGGCCTTTTAAGGGGAGTAGAGGACGAAGGTGGAGCAGGAAATGAAACTCCTTAAGGAGGTTTCAAAGCCATAAGGGCATTAAATAAACCCTGAGTAAAATTCTGCCATTCACTCTGAGGATCCTTAGCAGCAGGAGAAAAATGCTTTGTTTTTCGTTTCTTTTTCAAAGGGACATCCTCCTTGTAAAATTTAGAAACTTCAGAACCCAGGTGGCATTCCACAATAGTAGTCAGAACTTCATCTCTAATCAAAATCTGAGGAACACCCCTTGGGCCTTCATTAATAATCAGCCACAGTTCCCTTGAACATCTGATGAGGATATCTGCAAAGCTTCAGTGGACATACATGAAATTGGTTCCATGCCAGCCTCTGAAGTTGTTGGGCATAGGAATCCAATGAAGGAGCCAGGCAGTCTTTGAAGTTTTCACTAGCATCAGGAGAGATGTCCAGTGGAGGCGACACAGAGGAAGAATCGTAACTAGATTTCTTGTCCTTCTTCTTCATTGATGGCTGACCATCAGAGCAGTGAATTCCTTCCATATTGTCTTTTGATAAAAGCTTAAGATGTTGGCACTCTAAATATAGGGCCAAAGAGGAAAGCCACCTACAGAAGGTCTGACAAATGGAACAGGACTTAGGATCATGGGAAGGATCGATTCAAAACAAACACTGCACGTGATGGACTTTATGGGAATCTGTCTCCTACACTGGCATTGACCCTTTCTGGATGACATGAACCTCATATGCAACAAAAGAAAAGAGATAAAGGTAAAACAACCCAATGGGGCACTTATCTGCAAACAGCTTGGTAAACCAGCAAACAGAGCAGATGTTCAGACTGATGACCAAAAGATGGGTTTGGCTTGGTAGCAAAGAATTTCTAAGGATGGTACATTCAACATCAGCTTTATGACCTACGCTATACACGGGGATCATATGTGCGATGCATGCTGTACCTTAAGCAACCTAAAAGCTTTGGTATACTGGCTAGATGTTGGGTCGCCCTTTACATGGTATCCCTATTGTAAAGAATACTGCAACAGTGAAATGGAAGAACATCATTACTTATCAGTCCCTTTAGGATCATTGTCTAACCTAAGCCTCCAAACTAGCTTTGTGCCCAACAAATGAAAGAATGCAATAGTTGTCCAAGGATAGGACATTTACTGACATGGGTTATTACAAACATATGCCTATCTAGCCTCATATGTAAGGCCACATAAAGAATTGTTATGAATATTATAAAGATGCTACTAGGTCTAGCAGAGTTTGGATTTGATAAAGGCAGATCATGACTGCTCAACCTGGTGGGCTTCTTTGAGAAATTCACCAAATCTATGGAAAAGGGCAAAATGGCACACAATGTCTGTCTGGACGTGAATAAGGCACTTAACATGATTCTTCATTCAGCTATTGTTGAAAAACTCACAAAACTAGGGTTATACCCCTATGTTACCTGTAGGCTAGCCAAATGGCTCACAGACAGGTCGCTGAAAGTCAGCAGAAGGGACTGTACCTCCATAGCAAGGCCAATCAACAGCGGAGTCCTGGGGTTGCTTCTTTTTGGCACATAGATTTTGGAAGTCAAAGCTAACATTAAAGACATCTGGTTGAACAAGTTTGTGGACAACTACAATCTTGGTGCAATTACAAAGTCCCTAAAAGATAATATCCTCCAAGAGGGTTTGTTGTAAACTAATAATTAGTGCCAGAGCCATGTCTAAAACTAAATGCAAAAAAATACATAATAGTATGTTTTGGAAAGTCACACCCATAAGAAATGTCCATGTATGCAATCCACCCTCAGTGGTAGACTCTGTGGTTAGGAACTTGCAAACATATGTAAACAGTGACCTGTCATTTGACTACCATCTATCTACTATTGTGTTGTGCTAAAGAAGGGATGACTGGAGGAGATGTATTGAGGAGTCCAATTGCTCCATACTCCTAGGAATTCTAAGATGCTTTCTTAGTGATTTTTATAGCACCAGTGCATGACCATTTAGTGTGTCAGCATGAGTATGTTGTGCTCATGTTAGTGGGGTTAAAGCAGTGTGATGTTCAGTGTACACATGAGATTTGAAAAGTGCTGCTTTCAGGTTAGCTATATGTTTGCACCTCTCACAGAAAGAGCCTGTTAGGTTAAGCAAGATCTCACTTTCAGTGAGTACGAGCCAGTTCCTAAACAGCCTTATGACACCAAGTGCTAGAAAGCTCACAAAAGAAAGGGAAGTTGTCTACTCCATGCTTTTCGATGTTATTTTATTTCATAGCAAATTGCAAGACCTAAAATTCAATTTTAACTGACATACACACACACACACATACACACACACACACACACATATATATATATATATATATATATATATATATATATATATATATATATATATATATATACACCATATTTTTCCATAAACAAGACCTACAGAGAGAATAAGGCTTAACATGGTTTTCCAGGGTGGTCATGATATAAGTCCTACCCCAAAAATAAGCCCCACTTAAGATCGTCAACAACACATGACGGACGTGTTGAATTACAAAATAATAATATTATTGAGACCTGTTAACTGAGGTTATCATACTCTGCTCGGCATTTTCACACCATTCAGACACCCAACTTCTTCTCTTTGCAGAAAGTTATAAGATTCTTTCCCTGGGAGTCCTCCACAATTCTTACTGTAACCCTAATCCTCACTCACACTTGACGTTTGAGATCCTTGGCCCATAAACACTGGCAAGTGTACTTTGATTAACTAAAATACAGACAATGCACGTTAAACGTGCACACTTGATAACAAATGGGTGTGGTTGTGTCTTCTTAACTGTCACCATTTTTTTTCCACTCTTGTCTCGTAAGTCTTCAATGATTCCCCCTCCCCCCAGACAAGATGACTGCAAAAACAAAGAAATATTCCATCAAGTACAAGAAAGGAGTCATGGAGGACTCCCGGGGAAAGAATTTGATGGCCTTCTGCAAAGAGAAGAAGTTGGATCTCTGAATGGTCCGAAAATGGCCAGCAGAGTACGATAACCTCAGTCAACAGGTGGATGAGGGAAATGCTAAGAAATGCAAGTGTTGATCAGGTTGGCAACCATTATTTCCTGAGCTGGAAGACATCATCTGTGAATGGATTCCTAATAGGAGACCAAAGGCTTTGGTTGTGTGCAGGGCTAATATTCAAGCATTTGCCCTTGCAATGGCACAACAGTTAGAAATATCCCCAGAAGAATTCAAAGCATCACAACATTGGCTGGATGGCTTCCTTCAGTGATATGAACTGTCTCTAAGAAGATCGACAGCACTGTTCAAGCTGGAAGATACTGAAGTTATTAAATGTGTACCTGCATTCAAGTCCTTTGTTGAGGGCATCAACTTTTCTAAATACCAACTCTCCAACATGATTGCTATGGATGAAACTGCAGTGTTTATGGGCCAAGGATCTCAAACAACAATTGATCAGAGGGGTGCCTCGTCAATCTACATTCAATCCACTGGTTACAAAAGTGCATGTGTTACCTGTATTTTGGCAATTCATCTAGATGGAAAGAAAACCCCACCTCTAATCATTAGTAAGGGCAAGAAAGGTAAGATTGAATGTGTTTCGGGCATTTACATTCTGGAAACTGAAAAAGCCTGGTGCACACAAGTAGTTATAAGGAAGTGGGTCGATGTAATGCTGCCACTTGTTCTGTGAGGTAGCGAAAGAGGTCTGCTAGTCTGGGATTCAGCCAGCACTCACTGCGCTAAAGACATGAAGAACTTCCTTCCACAAAGAAGAATAGATCAAATAATGATTGCCGCCAGAATGACTGCCTATCTCCAGACTCTTGATATTGCAATAAACAAGCCATTCAAGGATTATTTGCGCATGGAACTCAATAACTACACTGAAAATAGAACTGAGAGAAATCAGCGTGGAAACTATGTGAAGCCTAGCCTACAACAGGTCGTGACTTGGGTGGAGAATTCATGGGATGTAATCACTGACAGCTGTCTTGCCAATGCACTACAAGCAGGCTACTTGGGTAAGCAGTGCTCATTTAAGGAGAGCTCTATTGCTGGGCATGACAGATTGTGGCCAATGGAATGGTTCTGCAGGAAATGGAGTTGCAAGAAATTCAGGCCAGAATTCGGGGGTTGGAGACTTATGACAATGTTCCAGAAGAAGATGACATGACTCTATTTTAATAACTTTTCTGTTATCAGGGCAACAGAATGAATTGCTTCTGCTTTCAGCTGCTAGTAAGCTCTTGTCAGTTTTTTTACTTGTTTGTATTAAGGTAATGTTTCATTATCAAGGGGTAAGACCACTAGTTCCCAGACTTCAGTTTTATGACTTTCCATCATTCTTCTCTTATGGTTTGGGTAAGGAATAAAGACAGCATCCCACTCAAAAAGTGGCAGTTATTCACCTGTTTTATTCTCTTTCTCCAATACACATGTAATGAGATTTTTCTGCACTTTCTGTTAAGCATGAAATATTGCACTGTGAAAGCCAAGGTGTAGATATTCTGAAGTTAAAATGTTTGTTGCACTGTTTATATAGAATTCTCACACAACTGCTAACGCGTTACCTAGAACTGTTGCCCGATAACGGAAAAGTACCAAATAAATGTTGATTTGTGTAGATGAATAAATGTCGATTTTTGTACATGAATAAATATAGATTGTTATACAGGGCAGGGTAAATAAGGCATCCCCTGATAATAAGCCCTAATGTGTATTTCGGCAGGGGAAAAAGTATAAGACTTGGTCTTATTTTCGGGGAAATACAGTGTGTGTGTGTGTGTGTGTGTGTGTGTATATATATATATATATATATATATATATATATATATATATATATATATATACATTTATATATATATATATATTTATTTTATTTATTTATTTTACATTTGTTGACCGGGATAGTCCGACTGGATACATGTCCATTTTCAGCGGAGGCCCAGGGAAAAAAGCTCCACAATAATAATAATAATATTAATAGTAATAGTACAATAATATTCCAAGAGAGCAAAGGATATAAATACAATATATCAGATAGTTCACCACAGTAGGAACACATAGACATATGCTAAATTTTAATAGAGTGAAAAAATGAGATAGAATCATTTCACAAATTTAGAGCATATTAGGGAAACTACAGTATAGAGAAATGATAAACTCAGCAGGCATAACTATACATTAAGATATGACACATCAGATGAGCGGAGTATCTGCTTGCTGATAATCTGCTAGCTAAGAAAAGACCAAAAGGCTGAATTGAGTTAGTCAGGGTTTAGGCATATACAGAGCTAGTTAGCTCTTAAGTATTTTTGAGACCTTTTTAACTAGGGGAAGAGATTGTTTTTGGGTAAGGTTTGCAGGAAAAATGTTTTAAATTTTACCCACTAAGTTAGAAAACAGGGAATCACCTGCTGTATCATTGGATTTTAGGGTTTGGACTGATAGCTTGTTAGATGAACGAAGTGGCCTGATAGCATTATGTGGGCTAATAATGCTCTTAAGGCTTGGGGTTTTGTCTGGATGGTTGAGTATTTTGTGAGCTGCTGTGAGCTGGTTAAGCTTTAGTAGGGAAGGAAATTCCAACCAGTCAAGTTCAGTTAGGTTTTTGCAGTGGTGCATCCTGTATGCCATACCTGTGGTGAATCTAGCTATATGGTAGTAAGAGGAAGATAGTTTTAGAGAGGTTTGTAAATACTGGTGAGGCATATAGGAGAGTGGAGAGAAGATGGGTTCGGGCAATAGCACACCTAGCAAAAGGGGTTAGGAAAGATCTGGCCTTGTAGAGGGATCCTTTTTTTTTTGTTGACAGACTTAATAGTGTGGGCTGTGTGTGCATCAAATTTGAGGTTAGTATCTATCATTACTCCTAGGAGCTTAGTTTGGTTATCAGGGGAGATGATTGTACCATTGTTAGACTTAATATTAAATATTGGATGAGTGGATCTAGAGGTGGGAGAAAAAAGCTGCAGCTTGGTTTTGTTGGGATTCAATAGAAGTTGTTGATCAGTTAGCCAGTTTTCTATACTGTTAAAAGTATTCTGGGTTAGGGAGAGCAGATTAGCTGGTGAGGTGGAAGAGCAAATCAATGTGGAATCATCAGCATATTGGATACATTGTGCATTTGGGATAGTAGTATGAAGGTCATTTATGAAGATAGAGAAGAGGAGGGGACCAAGAATGGAGCCCTGAGGGACACCTAAGGTGACCGGGAGATGTGATGACAGTTTGTCCTGCCATAAGACAGCCTGCTGTCTACCCCTTAGATAGGACTGAAACCATTGTAGAGAGTGATGGTCCAGGAAGACAGCTTTCAGGGTACTAAGCAGAAGTTGATGACTGACCATATCAAATGGCTTACAGAGGTCCAGAAAGAGAGCAGATGATAGCATGTTGTTGTTGCAATTAAGATTGATGACATTGGTGAATGATAAGAGGGCAGATGTGGTGCTATGGTGTGGTCTGAAATCATGCTGGGAGTCTGTGAGTAGTTTATTGTGGTTGAGGTAGAGCATTAGTTGTATGTGGACACACTTTTCCAAAAATGTTGCTAGTGAGAGAATGACTATGGGCCTATAGTTGGACAATTCTGTGGAACTACCTCCTTTATGTAGGGGTATTACATGTGAAATTTTCCATATTGATAGAATGGTTGCTTCGGAAATGGATCTATTAATGAGGGTAGAGACTGGGATAGTGATGGCCTCAGTAGCTAATTGCAGGAATTCAGCTGGGAGGTGATCTGCTGCTAGGGAAGTGGGTTTAAGTTTTTTGAGAAGGATTCATGTTAGGGTAGTAGGGATAGGTTGGAAGATAAAGGAGAAATGGGTTGCAGGAAGTTTTGAGCTATCTGATTTGTTATTTGCGGTATGGCTGGGGGGGACTGGGTGAGGGGGGGGTTAGGCTTGGCAGAAGTAGGTTGGGTGGCTAGTGTCTGGAGAGCTTCTGTAAAGAAGCTATTAAGTGTGTTCACAGTAGCCACTGGTGTTTCGTCAAGGGCAACTGATGGGGTGGGAGTGGTAGTACGACCTGGGTGGAAGAGGTTATTTATTCCAGCCCAGAACTTTTTGGGTTTATTTTGATGCTTTTGTTGTAGGTGGGTATAGTAATATTTTTTGTCTGATATGATGGATTTTTTTAGTGTCATTCCTTATTTGATGGTATCTGATGAGATCTATAGGGTCTTAGGTATTATGCCAAGTGGACCAGGCCTTGTTCCTATTAGACATTTTGGTTTTCGTAAGTTTTGTTAGCCATGGTGCAGTTCGAGTTTTGGCACGGACGGTGCGAGTAGGGACATGGGAGTTAAGGATATTGAGGAATTTAGTATTAAACAAGGTCACAGCCTCATCTAGTGGGAGTCTTTTAAGTTCAGACCAGTTGACAACTTTTAGGTCTTGTAGAAAGTCATCTATGTTAAAGTTTTTTCTGTTTCTTGTCTCCTTATAGGTGTGGTTGATGGGTGAATTCAGCTTTGACTTCAATAATGTAGGTGAGGCAATAATCACTGAGGTCATCAGGTAGTGTGCCTGAGTGTTGCATCTGTGGGACACCATTGATCAGGATCCAATCTAGGCTACTGCCTTTGTCTTTATTTGTGCTATACCTAGTGGGGGAGGATATGGTTTGAGTAAACCCATGGAGGTTTAAGTGGTTGCTGGGGGCTTCAGAAGAACAAGTGTTCTAGTTGATGTTAAAGTCACCTAAAATAATAGTTTTTTGGGGGTAGTTGAAGGCTAGCCAGTGTAATATATGTTCTAGGGTGCTAACATTTTTAAATGGGGAATATAGATGCAGACAATACATCTACATTTATTTTTATTTATTTGTAGTTTGGTGATGAGAATTTCAGCATTGTTTACCTGCGGAGGCTGTTGGGTGTCACTAGTGACTGTAAGGTTGGACTTAAATAATACAGCCACCCCACCACCTTTCTTGGATTTCAGTAAGCCGATCTCTTTTCACAGCTAAATTCCACAATGCTAGAGAGGGCGTTCAATGTAGGGCATAAAAGCCAATTAAAAAGCAAGGCAGTCATTATAAAGGGAGCTGGGGTTGTTTTATAGTACATTTGCACCCAGTTAGACTGTGATATTGCACACAAGAGAAAAAACACCAATATTAACCTTATAGTGATTCAAAAGTAAATGGGCAGGCAGTCTTAGCCTTCCGAGTGTGTTCGCTGGACAGGTACAGGATTTCTGAGATAAGCAAGTCCTTTCAGTGGGAATTTGGGGCAGAGAACCTAAAGAAGGGATAATCTAGTTAGGTACATTCTAAAGCAGCCTGTACACTCTCAGTTTAAGCAGCTAGCATGATCAAAGACATCAACATGCACTCGCATTAAACACATAATTGTCAGTCAGCAAACATTCTAAGCAATATTATTTCTAATCAATCCCTGATAGTCTATTTCCTTGAAAGCTGCACAAGTCAGGAATGGAATTATTTACAGCTGAATCTAGGAGAGTATCTTAGTTTTTAGCTTGGTTTTTAGCTCCACATCTAGTAGTTATTACACTCAGCTTCGTACCGGCTTATCAGCTATCATAGCACAGTTACAGGAATAGGAGATTACAGCAAACTCAACAAGTATTAATACAACACATTTCTAGTTGCAAATGCATATTTAGTTCACAAAAACATTTGGTAGACATTTTTAGGAAAAAAATAACATGCTGTATGTTCGTACCATAACCTACTGGGTCCTGGTGCACTAGGGATTTAAAAATGGTGGGTTCTGTAGGGATTTAAGTAACCTCTGTTTAGAGGGAGGCGGAGGAGTGAACTAACACTGTTCCTAAGGTTAGCTTGTTCCAGGTAGGTAACTTTATAATAGTGTTTGCCTCTTAATTTTAAACAGCAATTTTTAGTTATTTTTAGGTAATTTTCTTTATGGCTATTGTCACTTAATGTTTTAAACACACAGAATGTAGCTTTTTTAACAGTGTAAGCTACTTAGAATTAACTGCTCACAGTAGTAAATTTTGAAGGTAAAGCCATTCAACACAGCATACAATTATGGAGTACATCAAGTCCTTTTTAAGCAAATAAGCGTACTTTTCCTTATCAAGGTAAGCCGATCTCTCTTTACAAGTTAAATTCCACAATGCTAGAGAGGGCTTTAAATGTAGGGCATAAAAAACAATTAAAAACCAAGGCACTAGTTATAAAGGGAGTTGGGGTTGTTTTTTAGTGCAGTTGGACCCAGTTAGACTGTGATAATGCACACAAGAGAAAAAACACCAATATTAACCTTATAGTGATTCAAAAGTAAATGGGCAGGCAGTCTTAGCCCTCCAAGTGTGTTCGCTGGACAGGTACAGGTTTTCTGAGAGAAGCAAGTCCTTTCAGTGTGAATTTGGGGCAGAGAACATTATAGTGATTCAAAAGTAAATGGGCAGGCAGTCTTAGCCTTCCAAGTGTGTTCGCTGGACAGGTATAGGATTTCTGAGAGAAGCAAGTCTTTTCAGAGGGAATTTGGGGCAGAGAACCTTATAGTGATTCAAAAGTAAATAGGCAGGCAGTCTTAGCCTTCCAAGTGTGTTTGCTGGACAGGTACAGGATTTCTGAGAGAAGCAAGTCTTTTCAGTGGGAATTTGGGGCAGACAACCATAACCTACTGGGTCCTGGTGCACTAGGGATATATATAGATATATATATATATATATATATATATATGTGTGTGTGTGTGTATATCTGTGTATATAAACACACACAGAAGAGCTCCATGAGTAATTTATATGTGTAAAAAATCCAAAATTAAAATTGATGCAGATAAGCAAGTAGTACAGTATCCTCATTAATTCCACTCCATTATGACTACCCACTGCCTGCACAGTGATATTCCACTTCCTGCATTAGCTGTAGCTTGTACTGCACAGATGATCCCCATATCTTTTCACTATGTGGTCACATCACCAGTGATGTATTTTCCATTTCTTTCAACTATATTTTAAGTAGAATTTCAAAAGCTGGTGGAAAATCTTACAAAGGGAGCCATTAATTATGCATTTGGAACAGAGTAAAGGGAGCAGTGCTGTAATCCTAATTGTGTTGTCCTTTGGGTGAATTATTAAACTAAGGTCCCATCTGCTTGAGATGGTAGTAACTAAGATAGATGTAAAAGATCCCATGGCACCTACTGAAAAGACACAGTGGTCCTTTATTAAAAATATTATCTACAATATTTGCATTATTTATATAGTATAGACTATTTAAATTACAATATTTTCCAAGCAATTCATCTTCATTTACATATCTTCATTTCTATATTTATTTCTTTTCATATACACCCATTTTATGACCCCCCCACACTTCTTCTCATAGCCAAAAATCTTATTTTTTAATATTTCTGCTTATATCCATTTTCCATTAAACTTTATCTCATTCAATCTTTCATTCCATAAAGTCCATATTATGTAAAACATCTTATCTATTTTTTTTACAAATTCCTTTTTATACTTTTATAGTATCCATATTTCAACATATTCATATTAATGTTTTCTACTTTCTTAATTCCACTCAAGAAATTTTCTTCACATAACATTTTCCATACTTAATTCACCCTTTTATGTTTTAAAAAGACATGTCCTGTTCTTTCAGCGTTGCCACAGTAATTGGATAGTCTTTCTTCTATCTTCTTAGATGGCATGTTCATTTTTACTGGCAATTTTTTTTATTGATAATCTTCATAGAAAAATTCTACATTCTATATATCTTTTCCAACAACCTGTTCTCATTTCTATTGCTTTTATTGTTTCTTCCTCAATTTTCCCATGGATAAAAACAATAATATTTATTCATTATCGAAAAAAGACAGTATTTTACATTTTTCCTCTATATCACTTATCTTTACAATATTATTTTTCTTGCTATTCTTTCATTTCTTCATTATTTTTTAAATGTACTCTTCATATTCAATACTTCTTACATTTTTATTTCATTATTACAATAACTAATTATCTATTTTCCCCTTGTATCCATCTCAACACTTTACATAAATTTTATGACTCTGCATACACCACTGGATTTATCAAACCCAAGCCTCCATCTTCTTCATATAATGTTCCTCTTTTTACTGGCCTCATATAAATGAAAACACAATTGCCATTCGTTGTTTTTCACATTTTTTAGGATCATAAAAACATTTGCTAAGTATGCATTTTTCTCAATAATATAGAATTTATTAAATACACTTTTTTTGTTTTTGACAACTTATATGTTCTCCAAAATGAACATATAGTGATTAATTTTTTATACTGTCTTTCCCATTGTTGTGTTTTAACTATTTCAATTCCAAATGTTATACCTAATATTTTTATTTCCTTCATATTAAACATAATTTTTTTGTATCTTACCTTCTTACCCTAATTCCATGCTCTTATCTCTGTTTATGCTCATGCCTATGGCTGCCAAATATTTATTAGATATCTTACTAGCCTTCTTCATCCATTCTTTGTTGTTTGTTACTAATACTATATCATCTGCATATGAAAATATAACAGGTACTCTACTGCCTTCTATAGTCCTACATTCTGCTAACTTTTATTTATTTTGCTACCACTGCAACAATGACTAACACAAATCAAATACTACTCAAAGGACATCCTTGTCTTATACCACTCCTTATATCTATTTCTTGGCTTAACCATCCAGTCACTAATGCTTTTACCTTATTTTTCTCATACACTGTAACAAAAATCTTTTGCATCTTCTCACTTATGTTATATTTATATATTATGTCCCATAGGATTTAATTTTGTATATTACGAAATATTTTATTCAAATCACCTGCCATGATTTTAACTTCTGTTTTCCTATTCATTATATCATCTACAATTTCTCTTACTATCAGTAGGAATTCTTCATTTTTTAAAAAATTTCTTCAAAATATTATATCCTCTAATATTTTGTTTAATTTATTTTCATGAATATCTTATAGTCAGAATTGTTAAGAAGCAAATGTCATGTTTACAATGCATATTTATTCCTGTTGAAAACTTCCTCTAACCATTAATTTCATACTTGCACAAAATGCTTCTTCTGCCACTCTAACATATCTCTATACATGTGATATTCTTTTCTATCCAGTCTAGTTGCCAATTCTAGATCTACCAATTTTAATGTATTATCCACATCTTCCATTGCTAATTATTTTTCTAAATCCTTATCTTATTCTGTTATTGATTAACTTTCCACTTTTTTATCTTATTTTCTTTCATTTTTTTCTACATGTTGTTTTACTATGTTCACAATTTCTTATCGACTTCTCACTATCTTCATTCTCATTTCTTATTTATCTTATTATCCTTTTATTTTTTTTACTATACTACTCAAATAAGATAACAACTCTTCTTTTTTCCTTGTAGAAAAAACTTTTGTTTAAATATATGTTTTTTATCGTCTCTTGAGTCATCTCATATATCTCTTTCTTGCTATCAAAAAATACTTTCTTGTTTCTTACTTTATCTACATATGCTTATTTGCTTATTTCTTTATATTTTTCTTTCTTGCTTTTCATCCAAATAACATTTTTTATATCTATCTTTAATACTTATTCACCATGATGTCCAATTCTTATAGAATATTTTTATTCACACATAATCTTTCCACAATTACCTAATCATCTTCTTTATCTAATTCTTTTTCATTCATTCTGTTGATACATTTACCTATTTTATATATCCATTTTTCTTGAATCCCTATAGAAATTGCAAAATGATTTGAAATCCTGTACAATTTGTCCCTTTTTGCACTATTTCTAAATTTTCAGAGATAATAAAATAATCATTCTCTGCTCTTAGATTACTTATTTTGTATGCTCGCTGTTTATTATTCACAATATATAACTTTCCAAATAATTTCACTACCTAACTTTTCTGCTTATAATTGCTGTTCTTCTGTTAACATTCTTATATCCTCAAAAAATAATCATGTCCATGCCAAGTGTTGTACACCATTCTAATACCACTATTCTTTGTTGCTTGTTTTTTTTTTATTTTAACATTAATTACTAAAATTTGCAGCTTTTCATTTATTTTATTTTTCTTATATTTTTATTTCCACCCCACTTTCTTATTTTCCTTTCCATTTCTTATTTTCTTTCATACGCATGCCAGTACATTTTCTTTTGCTCTCTTTTACTCTTTTTTGCATTGGATTTTCTTTTCCTTCCTTTCTCTACTCCCCAATTCATCTTTTCTTCTTCACTTATTTCAGAAATTCCTTCACTTCTTTCTTTTTTTTCTTTTGCTATGTTTTCTTTTTCTATCTTGGTACTTTCTATTATTATTTGTTTGTCTTGCACTTTCTCTTGCTCTTGTAGTATTTCTTGCACAATAATTATGTACTTGCTTTTTCTTTATATTCTTCTGTACTTTCCTTACAATACATCTGTAAATGACCTTTTTTCCACATTTAAAATTTTCAATGAACCTCTTTTTGCATCATGACCCACTTTGCCACAGACGTAACATTTTCTTTTATCACAATTATTAATTTACAGGTCACTTTTTCCACAAAGAAAAGTATTTTTGTTGTCCCCAGTGTTCCACTGTACCTTTTGTACCTTTTTACCCATCTACATTTATCATACTTGGGATTTGCACAATATTTTCATCTTCCATTTTTAATAAAACACTATATTCGCAATCTTCAGCTGATAAACCTCTAGTATCTTAAATTTTAGTAATGTCCATCAGATCATTACACACACAGTCATTAAGTATTCTTTTAATGTCTGTTTGTCAACTTCAGTTCAGAACTAAGAAAATAAGTTATTCTTTTTTTTTTTTGTATCAAATACTTGGAAGATATATGAATTCCATGGGTTACAGTTTTTCTTTGCCCTGTATTGTCCCAAAACTTTTCCATACGTTGTCCTGTTTCAAATATATTGTCACAGATACTGTCTGTATTATAATGTATAAAAGCTCTTACCTCTTGTGGAGAAATCCCAACGGTGTTGTTATATTTTCCCAAATATCACATCTGGCCAGTTCATTTTTTGCTTTGCTACTAATTCTTACTATTTCCTTCTCGATTCTGTTTTCTTCTCTTTTCTCCTGTCTCCCTCCATTACCTTATCTGCACATGTCTTCTTTACCTCCTTCACTACTTCTTCCTGTAGTCTGTCCATTGTGTCTGCCCATGAAAATTTTTTCTCATTCTTTGGTTCACTGTGCAACTTTAGGTCCTGCAATAAAACATCCTGCCATTCTGGCTCTTACTTTTACCCTCAAAAAGCCTCTGCTGGAACATCATTTCAGAATCTTCAACCTTTCACAAGCAACCTTGTGTCTCTTCTCATTAAATAAAATTACATTTCCCAAAAGATTGCTTGCCTTCATAAACTCCAAGCTGCTCAATATAACCTCTTGCAAAGGCTCAACTGCCTTCATACCCATTGCAACTTCTGCATACTCCTGCTTGCTGTTTCCTTCAAATAACTCATCGTCTCTATGTTGTTTCTGCTTTGGAAACAACGTATCCTTGCTGTAACAACCTCCTCGTACCTCCACCATGATTCTTTCTGCTTCAGAGCTGCCGCTGTGCCCAGAATGGAAGCAGGAAGTAAAACAATGGAAAACATGCCTCACTCAAAAGAGTAGGTGAAGTCCCCTGATGCTTTGGCCAAACTTTCCCTATTAGTATAAATACCACAAAGGATCTCCACTGAAAATAGGCTACTACACTAGTGGGACTAACCCTATCAACAAAGCATGAATAAAAATAAAACTAATTAATTAATATAGCCCTGTTGGGCATGCATCAATCAATGTAAAAATAGAAACCTGAAAGCAGATATGTTTTCCTTTGTAAGATGTTTTACTAAGCAAGCTACTGAAGAAAGTAATTTTGTTTAATAAATGCAGGCCAGACCATGCAGAGTAGCATATTTTATAGAAGTAGTGACATGGTTGGCTACACTGAACTGAAGCGGTGATGATTATATTATCTGTGATACAGCCGCAAGCTAATTACAAGCGGGTGTCAACATTCCGAGCACTGATGCCTGTAAACACAACTGACTCAGTCTATACTACCTATGTTTAGTGTTTATATGACTGAACCCATTTCACATCTTGAATGGAAGATCATTTGTGCTTCATCTACAAGTTTAAGGTCTTTATTAGGATCTCACTCTTGCTTCCTAAACATGAACAATACTAATGAAATACATTTTAAGTTATTGTTTTCCACTGGTAATTTAACTTTGTATGAAACATACAACAAGCAATTTAATCCTCAGGATTCTGGTGTGATAACACTGAAAAGTTGAGCTGTCAGTTTATCAGATGGGGAGAATGCTTTCAAAACCTGCATTTGCAACTTTGAACCTTCTGCATATATTATCTAATATCCGCCCACTGTGCTATACTAAGTTATTTCACCAGACATTTCTCTGGGGATTAATATGGCTAGTCTCTTTAATGATCTCCTGGAACACACACCTGGTAACTATCTATATACCTAGGAGCAGCATTGAACACTGAGATAATGGTTCATTTTTCAGGGATAGTTATCTGGCTTGCACATTGCAGGTACTGAGTTGTTTACACAAATGTTGACCACTATGTTTAGTTGCTTTGACTCCTGGTTTAATGATACAATATTCAGTAGATGTGATACAACAGTTGGAATTCAAAAGCCTCCAATGCTTCTTAGTATAAAAAGTGTATGAATACACTTAGAATCAGACTTGACATTATGACTGTGGAATATAATCAGACATATGAAAGTACTGAATACTGATTTTGAAGATGAGCTACTGCCGTAACACTAGATACACATCTATGTTAAATAAACTCAAACAATTAGGATATACTAATATAATTACAATATTTTCAGGTCAGATAGAATGGAAACCCATAAATACATTATAATACATGTTGCAGAAAACTATATTATGGTTAGAAACCACTAAAAATTATTTTTTTATGCTTCAAGATAGAGGCCAACAGACTGTATCTTTTTGGATTGTGAAGTTTTATCCTTAAACACTGCATTAATTGGGCTGTGCAGTGGCATGGTGAATCATAATGATGCCTCACAGCAAAATGTTCCCTGGTTTTATTTTTAGACACTGTGTATAGAAGCCCTTCCTGTGTCTGTGTGCAGTTTCTGCAGGTACGGGTGTTGACACTGGACAGTTTGACCCCATTGAAATGGCAAGGCAAGAAAAAAATAAACCACAGATATTTTGACATAAAGAAAAAAAAAACATTATATACAGTTCATGCATCCACTCAGTTATTGAGAAAATGTCAATGATTAAATAAAAAAAAAACCCAAGAAAAAAAGAAGTCATGAGGATATAAAACATTTGCATTTGAAATACGTATAATAATATTAGTAAGGTTATTAATGTTTGCAATGTTAAATAATGATTTTAAAGTTGTTAAAAATTTGATTAATTAAATTAATTATATTATTACAAATTAAATAAAATGTTAAATAAATTAACATTAAATAAATTAAATAAATTAACATTTTCATATAAAAAAGTTAAATAATATATTAAATTCCAGTGGAAAAAATCATGATTGAAATATTAAGCAATAAAATGCATTTATAAAACTTTAAAAACTTTTTTTTTATATAATTCGGGTCAACTTGTCTTGGGTCAAGCTGTCCACTAGCTACTCCCATAGACAATAAATGTAAATTTAAACAAGAAAGTGTATACAATTGCAATGGCGTCAAATTGCCTGGGGTCCAATAATCCTGCTTCCTTTTCTGCTGGAACTCTGATTTCCTTGCATTTCAGAAGGACATATGGTAGGTGAAGTTGTGGCCTTAACTTGTCAGAGAGTGTGTGTGTGTGTGTGTGTGTGTGTGTGTGTGTGTGTGTGTGTGTGTGTGTGTGTGTGTATATGTGTGTGTAAGACAGAGAAAGAGAGAGAGAGAGATGTGGAAATGGCTGGCAACCTATTTCTAGTCCCAGCTTGGGTAGTAAATTCTGTGGAAAGCAGTAGTTGTTCATGGTTGTCATTACTGGAGATGGATACAAAGCAAACACTTTGGATGGACTGCATTTATGATCTGCAACAAATATGAAGAGGGTGGCTCTTTAAAGAAAAACTGTAAAACTTTGATAATATACCATTATGAAGGCTTTAAAAGATTTTATGGAGACACAATCATACTCTGTTAAGCAACTTCATAAAGAATGCAGTCAAAAATGTCATGCCTTTTATCACAGTAGACTTTGATAACCTCTATAAAATGCATAAACCATTGACTAAACATCCAATAACTCAAACAGTAAACTTAATTCATATTCAGGTGATAATGAAGCTCACCCTGTCCTACCCACATTTGTGCAAGTCATAACCATGAACAAAACACATGACTTTGGATCACATGAAAACTGAAATTGCATAACTTTGAATTGCTCAGCTGAGCACATTTGACAACTGCTAAAATGAGGCTTCTATCATCCTATCAAAGTAATGCACATAAGTTCCCACATGCATATGTACATAAACTCACACAAACATGCAGACACCCGCACTCATACACAAGAATGCATGCAAACATAAAAACAAGTCCACTCAGACTATGGCCGTGATCTTGCTATATTTATTACCCTCAAATCACTTCAGGCAGTAAGGATTAATCAGAAAGAGATCCACTGAGATGCATACATACATATCTTCATAATGAGCTTTTAATTACATAATCAAACTAACCACTCATACTGTCATATTAACCACACACACACACACACACACACACACACACACACACACACACACACACACACACACACACATGCACAGTTTGCTATATAACATTTAATGCATTTTACCACTGATCATCTAGCTTACTTTCTGTGTTTCTGACAATAAACCCCACTAACACATACATTCCATAGAAGGAGACTGTGCTGAGAAAAGATGGGGTTGTGGACTTATACTGTTATCATTTTGATATCATACCATCTGCGAACCAACAATAGCTGTAAGGCTACAATGGCCCATGCTCAGAGAGTTGGCTCAGGATCATCTCCAGGGACTTCATCCAACATTTTTGCCTTTCCTTCTGTTAATCGTCCATCCCTTGCAGTCAGCTCCTCTGTACTTTTGCAGCAAAATTAGAGAGCACTTCACACACCATTCAAAGAAGTTGATTCAAAGCATATTAACTCCTCCATCTTTCTATAACTGGCTGCTTACTGGTCATACATAGACCAGAATCATCACAAGAAGATTGTTAGTCTTCAAACAAATCTTCAGAAAAGGCAAACTAAAACTGATTCCCAGCTTGCAATTTAGTAAATCTTCTGTTCATTCAGTATTGTAGAGCTGTATGGTATCAACTATTTCAAACAGAATTCTGTAAAAGTTGCATTATCCATTGACTCATTATTCAGGTAATTATATTTTCTTTAAGGCTTGTTTATATAACCATATAGTTTTCTTTTATGAAGAGCATAGTGAATGTGAAATGCAGTATCTTAAATTCTAGGGCTTATTTTTATTTTAAATGATTTTAAGTGAGATTTCAACAAACATTCTCCTTCTGTTTATGTATTCTTCCTAGTGAGTCTGAAACCTAATTTGAAAATGAGATCAAGCCAATACTTACTAGAGGCAGTGCTGCAAACATATCAATGGAAATCTACTTGTAGTACTGAGATGTTATCTGTTCTCATCTTCTTTTCATAAACAGCTGAATCAAAACAACTAAATTTGTTTACTGAAATACGTTAAAGATACAACTAATGTTTTACAGTTAAGTGAATGTTCCAAAATATCAGATTCCACTTATAGTATACCCCTTTGAATCCATAGTGCAGTCATTTGCAGATGTGGAGGTAAATACTATAATTTGAATATAATCAAAAGCGTGTATCTGTTTTGTGTTTTATAAGCAAATTCCATTTTTATTTATTCTGACTCCTACAAAATAATTGTTTCTTTGTATTATACTTGTGGATATGTGAAATAATTATGTAATAAGGAAAAATGCTACTATATCTTCCAAGAGATTTTCTGCAGTAATCACACATGAGCAGAGAACTAAGGCAGTTTTGTGCATCTATTAATGGATCCCATTCAGAAGCTTGAGTTTTCAGAAAGTCAAAATTCATATGATCAATACCATATTGACATTCTGAAAACCTGAACTTTAGAAAGCAACAAAAAAAAAAACTTTTTTCTACATTTTTTCAGGAAGGGTAAGTCACCCTGCACCCCATATGTGGGGGGATGTGCCTCCCCTGCACACTCCATATTATGTAGACCAATACTGAGATTGCATTTGATTAGTAATGTAAATACATGTTAAACAGGTAGACAGACTGTTTGATATAGAGTTCTTTGAACTACAACTCTGGCTCTATTAAGAGTAATGCATTAAAAACAAATAGAAGCAATTTTTTATGTAGAATACAACACCAATAACAGCACAAAAATAACAGCAATAGAGGGAAATGAATTAAATGCAATAGTGGCATAGAACAATGCATTTGTAATAATAACATTGAGAATATTAGCATTCTATTTTAGATTCAGATCCATTGATACGTTATTCTTCAACACTTGGAAGACAGAGCTGCCAGTGCTAAGGCATAAACTTTCATGCATCCTACAGCAGTTTCATTCATCGCATATAAAGTAAGGTGCAGTTTGGGCTTCAAAACAGGGCATATTCATGAATATATGTAGAGATATATATATATATATATATATATATATATATATATATATATATAAACTTTTGCTAAGTGGATATCTCAATGGAAAAAATGATCACGTTTACAGAGTGAATAGAGGGCTAATATAACAAAACATGCACACAATAAGGCATAACATATTTATGTGTGCATGTATATATGTATATATGCACACGGGTTCCCTTCACATAAACAAAATCCCACTTATCCGACTTTCATAATATTGATCTGAGAACACCAAACGTCCAAAACACCAACCGCTTGGAACAAAAAAGTTTAACTAAAGGTAACCAGTATGTTGACCTGTGCCCCTGACCTTCATGGTAGTGCAGTCTCAGAGTTAGTATATTTAGTTAGGGGGTGTGGGGGGCATACACCTCCACTGTGGGTGTGTTTTCTTTGCTTCCATTTCAGTTTGTTTGTCAGGTTGGCCAATGGGTTACTTACCTTTAGTTTAACATCAGTGTTCCGAGCGGTCAGTGGTTTGGACTTTTGGTGATCTCAGCTCGATGTTATTAAAGTCGGGTAAGTGGGATTTCATTTATATGAAGTAGACCCATATACACACACACACACACACACACACACACACACACACACACATATATATATATATATATATATATATATATATATATATATATATATATACACACACACACACACATGTATATTAGGTTCATAGACTGTTATTAGGTTCATAGATTAGTACTAGGCTAACTGCCCTTGCAAGCCATTTTAAGCCTAGACAATTATCCCTTGTGAGACTCAAACCCTGCACCTTGTGTTTGTAAGGCAACACATATACTTAGCAGCTTGTACATGTCAAAAAGCATAACATGGTAGTACTTGCCCTAGGCAAAACTAGGTAATGGCATTTCCAACATTTTATCACTTTCATTGGCTCCTCCTGCTCCTAAATGCAAACTAAGGTTAAAATAATCATCAGTTTGCAACATTGGTTCTCCCTGGAATATGGAACAAGATACCACTCCTTATTGCATGGTGCACATCCATTTATCCTCAACTCCTTTTTCCCATTTTGCACATGGGACCAGGGTGCCACTTCAACAGTGGCAATCATCTCGGCCAAGGATTAAACTGCCTGGTGGCTAGCCCTGCCATGGTAATTCCTTTGCACAATGCACTCGCGCACACACACTCTCACCTATAGCCAATTTAGAGTGTCCAATCCATTTACTGCATGTCTTTGGAATGTAGGAGAAAACTAAAGCACCCAGAGGAAACCCTCATGACCACAGAGAGGATATACACACTCCACACAGAAAGCACCCCAGCTGAGAATTGAACCGGAGATCCTCTTACTGTGAGGTGACAATGCTAAGTGTCTCTAATTTTAAGAAATTAGATGATTTAATCTATGACAACAAATACAGAAGTCGGGTTTTATCAATCAGGCTTCAGGAAGATCACTATACTGCAAACTTATTACTCATGTCTGATTGCTTAGAAATGTATGATACTCGCTTCTGAAATCCATGAAACACTATTTTATTTATCCCTGATTCTGAAGCAAAGAAGATGGGAGCTAAATGTACATAACAATTAATTTTATTTTGTGGGCTTTGTTAAGCAGTAAAAATTAAAGATCTAAAAAGCCAGTTCCAAAATGCACAAGTGTAGAAAATATAGCAAAGTAGCCAATCAAGCTAAGCAGCATTTGTTTGGACATGGCATTTGATCACTCAACCCTCAAAAGTGAGAAAATTCAAAAGGTACAGCACTGGATCCAGTAAAATGGCTTTTAATTTTGCCCATGGTATGTGAATATCTTATGAATTAAATCACTACCTAAAAGGAAGTGATTATAGAAGAAATTAGGAAGACTGTATTAATTGTTCATCTGCGTGCTTTGTAGCCCTTAATTCGGGGGCTACTGCAGATGCCACTCACTTGAAAAAATCAAGTACTTGAATCCATAGCTCTCAACCTCTTAGCACAAAAACACTGGACAGACCATAATATAATAGGGAAACAAAGCCCAAAAAGAGTGACAAATTTTGAATATTTTTCTTATAAACATACAAAGTTGCTAGCATAAAAGGCCTTGTGTTACCATCCATTTTCTGAAGTGACATTGTTTAGTGAATTCAGTCCTCACTAACATGCTACAAAAATGCAGAAAATAACAAATTTTATGAGAACCAGGCTGAAAATATGAGGCAAAAATCTGGACATTCTCTAAATATCTGGATCGTTGAAAGGTATGCTTGAATCCCGCTCGCTTGATCTCCCATTTCTATATAGCACTCCCATCATACAATTCTATAAATGACATATCCCTACTAAAACTTGGACCTTAAACCTAAACTTCCATCCTGTCCTAACCAAACTATATGATCCCTTACCCAAAACCTCTACTCCCACTCTCCAAACTTAATGTTACCGATTATTCCTAAACTTAAAACTCCAACCCCCCCCCTTAAACCTAAATTCCCAGTTCACTCCCTAACTCTAAAACTCCCCTCCAAATCTCTAAACCTAAAACTCCTCGCCCACTTCCTAACTTTACATTCCTCCTCCTGCTCCCTAAGCCTAAACCACCCTTCCACTCTCTAATCTTAACCCTCCTGCTCTGTCCACAAAGATTCATGCCTGAACTCATATTTGAGTTTTGAGCGTGGGCAGCAGCCCACATGACTTACAATGTGCTTGAGTCTCTAGCTTCAAGACAGTGGTTTCTAACTAGTTGGCACTCAAGCTCCTGTAGAAAACCCACATATTCATTGCAAAGAAGTTGCTCAGACAACAATTTTGAACATACCAAAATTGCACATCATGAACCAAAATTATGCTATGATGGATGAACTAATAAGTTAAAAAGTAATTGCTGTACACTTGAGTTTAGGAGCTGAAGATGTTTTATTAGTGTAAAAACAGTGGGAGACCTTAAGCACTCTAGTATGTTTTAAAGTTAGAAGTAAAAACATTTTGCTAATAAAAGACAGAAATTTGAAAGAAAAATGTTGTGTCAACCACCTAGATTAAAATCACAGCTGAAAATCATATATTTAACCATAAAAAATGGAATTCTTTGCCACTGTACTTAAAAGCCTGTGTTTGCATGTCGTGCAGTGCTGCCAACCTAGGATAAACTATTACCAGTACCTTAAAGTCTGCTCTTCAAATTTTCCCTTAGATCTTGCTAGCTTTCACCTCTGAACACTCAGATCAGACCTCTAAACCCAGAACTTGCTCAGAACCTCTTGCAGCTATCACTGTAGTCAAACTATCTGCTAATAGCACTAAGAAAAACAGCTTCAGTACTTATAAAGAAGCATAACAGCTACAGTACTTGCATAACAGCTACAGTACTTAAATACTAAGCACCTGTCCAGGCATGTCTAAAGGACTGTTCCCTACACTTTCTCCTATTAAAGTGGTGAACCTGGGCATCCTGAGCCAATATATCAACTGCCTCATGTACACAGACAACCCTCTCCTCCTACCTACCAACTCATCCATTTGTAAGAGATGCACATACATAACCAAATTGGAAGCCACGCTCTCTCAAACCAAGACTGAGCTAGCCAGTCAAGAGGAGAAGGTAACACACACTCCATACCTCATAGAACACATAGCTCACCTGATCACACACCACCACACCTCTCACATAGTAAGACAAAACACACACACACTTCCGCGGAAGTTCTCAGTAGGAATCTGTCCAAACAGCAAAGACCTCTGAGGAAAAAATGCAAGCAACCATCTCACCCAAGCACAACCCCCAACACACATAGCTCACATAAACCGTGTGCACCTCAGCCTAAGCCCCTACGTCAAAACAGTCTACCCAATACACTAGTCATTGGTGGCTCTATAGTAAGGCACGCTCATGTCACACTCACTAGATTAAATAAGGAGAAAGTTACGGTCAGCTGCCTGTTGGGTGCCAGGATTCACCACATAATGCATGCACTTGGGTCACTCCACAACAAGTACAAGTATGACTCGGTCATTACCTATGTTGGTGTGAATGACCTAAGACATACCTCTCTGGACTACATGAAAAGAGACAGGGAGGATCTCTTTAATCTTGTAGCCCAGGAAGGTATGACCCTAGCCCTGAGTAGCATACTACCGCCGCCTAGAATGGTACCACAGTTCAAGCAGAAAATGATTGACTTCAACAATTGGCTATGTTTCTGGTGTCATTCAAAGGGGATCCAGTATCTGTCTGCCTGGGATGACATGATCAACAGACCTCAATGCTTTGCCAGAGATGGCCTGCATTTGTCACCCCTGGGATTCTGGATACTGGCAAAGGCTCTTGCCACCCCTATAGTGCCTTTTTAGGCAATGCCCTGAAGATAGAATTACCACCATAACAGCTGCAAACAAAAGCAACCTGAGGGTAATGCTACTCAATGCTAGAAGTATAAATCTCAAAATGCACTCACTCAAGTCACTCCTAAAACTGGAGAACATCGACCTCTGTGCAGTAACAGAGACCTGGTTCAAGGCTCCAGAGAGCACCCCAGTGCTACCCGGCTACACAACATGTCATACCTTTTGACCTCCAGACCTGGACCGAATCCCCAAAGGAGGCGGTGTATCCATCTTCATAAAGGATTTGCACACCTCCAGACTGGTTGTCCAACATAATGTATCAGAGATACTACATTTACAACTAACACTGGATAAAACAGCAATCCAGGTTGTAGCCTGCTATAGATCCCCACAATGTCGCAAGACTCCCACTCCGCATTCCTGAACACTCTGGAAAACATTAGGGTACAACCGAATACCCTTATACTGGGAGACTTTAACTACCCCACCATTAGCTGGGAAAATTACCCCTGCTCCAACTCATTTGCCCAGCAATTTCTGGAATTCATTAACTCCAACGCCCTGGGCCAACTCATTCTCAGCCCCACCAGAGGTAGAAAGATTCTCGATCTGGGCATCACAAACATGGGGAACCGCTTCTCTACACCAGTGATCAACTCCTCCCTAGTCAGATCTGGCCATAAGTTAATCACAGTTGATATCCAAATCCCACCCTCACCCCCATAAAGGAAACCACAGTGAAAAACCTCTCCAAAGTCAATTTTATGCTTCTAAAGATAGAAGTGGCAAACTTCACATCACCCACACAAACAGGCAATGGATGTATGGCCGCTAAATCATAAACTAAGGCACTTTTTGAGCACTTACACAAGTGCTTGGATCCGGCCATACCTAAAAGAACCAAGATCATGTCCTCCAAAAAAAGGAAGCCAATCTGGTGGTCCCCAGCAATTAACAAACTCTACAACAGAAGAAAAAAAACGGTTGCAGAAAAGGGCAAAGTCCCAAAACTGGAAAAATTCCCTTGTAAGTCTCAGCAAAAAACTGAGATCTCTCATCAAAGCCTCCAAAGGTAGTTATGAAAACAAAATTGCAACAGATGCTAAAGATAACCACAAAGCATTTTTTAATTACGTCAAGAGCCTGCATAACAATATGCTAGGGGTACTCTAAGCTACTGCACAATGGCATCACTTATACTGAGCCAACAGATGTTGCCAACATCTTGGCAGACAGGTTTAGTGCAAACTTTACCACCCTCACCCCCAAAAGGGCCCATTCCAATACCCAAGGAATGCAAAATCCCTTATATTACAGCTGCTCAGGTAGAAGCCGCACTATCCAAAGCCAAAAATACAGCTTCCATGGGACCTAATAATATACCTGGCTGCATGCTACATGAACTACAAAGGAAACTGGCACCTCACCTAAGTGCCCTGTTCAGTCACAGCCTCACATCAGGCTTTGTTCCCACCAAATGGTGCACTGCTACAGTCATTCCTCTCCACAAAGGGGGAGTGACTACTGACCCTGGAAGCTACTGCCCCATCAGCCTGATGAGCCCGATCTGTAACGCCATGGAGCACATCTTTACGGACCTCATAAATAGGGATATTATGAATTTTCAAATCCTGGATTCCTCACAGTTTGGGTTTGTGAAGGGCAGATCATGTCTGCTCAACCTGATAGACTTCTTCAAATCTGTCACCAAAGCGCTCAATGAAGGCAAGGCAGTCCATACAGTCTACTTCAATCTGGCCAAGGCCTTCGACACTATCCTCCACTCAGGAATCACTGACAGACTCACCAACCTAGGCATCAACCCCTACATCATAAGATAGGTTGCCAACTGGCACACAGACAGAACCCACATGGTGAAAGTAGCAGACTCCAGATCTGACTACCAGGCAGTCACAAGTGGTGTCCCACAAAGATCGGTCCTGGGTACTCTTCTGTTTGGTATATACTTCTCTGAAGTTCAGACCAATGCCAAAGGGCTCTGCTTGACCAAGTTCACTGATGACTCCAAACTGGGAGCCATTATTGACTCTCAAGCTGACGTCGACATCCTACAATAAGGCCTCACAGATACCAACGACTGCTGCCAGAACCACGGTCTTAAGCGCAATGCCAAAAAGTGCATCGCCATCCCTCAAAAACTCAGTGCCCATGAACTACCACATTGACGGTAACCCTCTCAACTCCCAAGGTGTGATAAGAGATCTAGGGACAGAAGTGGATAGCAACCTCTCCTTTGACAACCATGTAGTTAGAAAGTCCTTCTATGTGGCACACCTTATTACAAAGGGTTTCTCTTCCAGAAAGAAAGAAGTCATAAGCCCTCTCTTCTCATCCCTCATTAGACCAGTTATAGAGTACAATGCCCCATTTGGCATGTACCTCACTAGACACATGCAACAACTGGAGAAGCCACAGAAATTCTTCACAAAGAGGATCCTAGGACTCAAACACATGCCCTATACAGACAGACTCAAAAAACTACAGCTATACTCGATCTCATATCGCCTACTTAGAGGCGATCTCTGCTTGGCATACAAAGCCATGTCAGACCCAGTGTTACTAGACATCCTTCATCTGAAAAAGACTCAACCCCTCTGCACCACATGGTCCAAGGACCTCAACCTCATCACCACAATAAATTGAACCTACTGGAGGGACAGCTTCCTAAACCAGAGACTACCCATACTCTGGAATAAACTCGCCATTCATGTCAAGCAGGGTACCTCACTGGCTGTCTTCAAAAAAATCTGGATGAGTGGATGGGTAACAGGAAATTCACCCCGGGGAACATTTCCACCAATCTTGTTCAATAGGGGTACAAGGAACTAACGTCCAGCAATAGGACGACTGGGTATGTTCTTGGTCTAGGCTTCTGTTGGCTCCAGGGCCATTAGCCTAGTACTTATGTATGAACCAGGGCAACTGCTTTATTCTAAATAAGCTATGTGATGCAACTTACTTTTTAAAATGAATATGTTTACAGTATAACTCACATTTGCCAGGAATGACATGGAACATTTAGTGACCATCCCTCTCAACTGTACAGATTTTCACAGAATGTCCAGAATTTTTCCTCATATTTTTGGTCCATTTTTCATAAAATTGTGTTTTTTTCCAGCAAATTAGTGGCAAATCATTCCAAACTGAAGACAGAAAATAATGAGACATTTGAGCTTCATAATTCATACCCTTTGGAAAAATGCACGCCAATGTAAAACTTGTTATTCTGTCAAATTTCTGAGTTTGTAAGAGCAATACTTAAAATTACCTCTATTTTTGGGCCTTTGTCCCACTTTTATTGATGTCTCTGTCCAGATTTCATGCTCTAAGAGGTTGACAGATATGTTAGTGACAGTCAAAGTATATGAAATAAATGCAAAAAAAAAAAATGCAGTTCCAAAGTTTTACAATAATTACATCAGATCAATGAGGTCATGTAAAGACTACGAATTACCCATAAGGTCATGAACTAAGAAGGTCATTTCTAACTGTATTGTCCTGTAGGAACCCCACAACCAAAGCAAAATTAGCCCTGTATCCACCATTCGGATTGTAGTAAACCATTTAACACTTCTTAAATGTGGTTTTAGACTGATTAGCTTTTGTTACACACACTCAAGACATGCATCATTTTTTAAAAGTTGCTAGAAATTATTAAAAGCTGCTGCTACTCATATAATCTACAAAACTTGTTGAACAAATATAAGTCATATTTTCTTTCTTCATTGATTTATAAACATAACCTTTCCTAATTTAAACTCAACCCCAGGATAAACTATGGGCAGGATTCACGAAGGCTTGCACGGAGTCTAAGAGTAGTGTAAGACTCCATGCAGCCTTCGCGATCCAGGAACAGCCCAAAGTCCGTGTAAGAGACCAGCTAAAACGTCTCTTACACGGAGTGGGCGTGGATAAGCTAATCACCTCACTTGCAGCTGAATAGCATGCAAATGAGGATGATTAGCGATCCAGGAAGCCCAAAACAGCCCGTGTAAGAGCCGTTTTAGCTGCAGAAATGTACTCAGTTGATAACTGAGTACGTTTCTGCAAAAACCACAACGGAGCCATGTCAGCTCCAAATAAAGGGTGCATACGTGTCAGGCAGCATGCCAATGGCCAAATATGTGGCCATTGGCAAGGTAACCTGATGCAAAAGTAATAAAAATATGTTTAAACCCAGCGCAGCCCTGCGCAAACGGGCTGCGCTGCCTAATACATAAAAATGAAGGTTATAAACCCACAAATGTGGGTTTTATGCAATACATGGATTTTCAATGCAGGGACCAGCAGACCAAAAACAACATGGCCACCGTGTAGTGGTTGCTAAGGGGGGAAGCTGAGTCTAAGAGATGTAACTAAGCATTAGTAGGCAATCTGATGCAAATGAGTGTTAGTATACTGAATTCCACTGTCACATAGCAAATGAGCACATTCTGAGTAGTGTAAGAGTTACAGAAGGGGGAGGAACAGAGTAGGAGATAGGTGACATCACAGGGGGGAATGGCAGAAAGAAATGCAGTTCATTGGAGGTCAGAGTTACATGACAGATGTCAGACACATATCATGGAAAGAGGAGTGCCACAACATAAGCATGGGAAAGTCAAGAAATAGAAGGTGTACACTGTTGCCTACACCAAAGTTTCTTGCTGGGCGTGCATGCACATGTGTGCACGCCATGAAGCGCGAGTAAGACAGTGTGAGTGGGTGTAAGGCAGTCTGAGCATGTGGGAGCGTGTTGGGAGATGTTTAACACTGTTTGCGTGGGTGTGCGCGCGTTTTAACCCGAATAAGCGGATTCTGAACCGTGTAAGCATGTGTGCGCGTGTGTAAGCCACTGTGAGCGTGTTTCTGCTGGTATACACGCTGCTCCCCCCTGAGGAAACAGAAAGGAAAAAGGAAGCAACAGAATTAGTAGGAAGCTACCAGGGAATACTGCTGGAGCTAGCAGGTGAAAACAATTAGAAGCAGGCAATTACACAGGCAGAATGGTAGCTCAGCCCAACACTTAAAAATCTGCAAACAGCAGTGCAAGATGTTTCTCTCAAGAGACACTGCAAGACAGGAGTAAGCTATTAGAAGTGAAAACTGAAAAGCTGAACTCAGAGCAGAAATGTTAGGGGCTGCCATAGCTGTCATAATGAGACATAGGCGACTTGCTGAGGGTGGTGACAATGCAGATGGTGCCAGACAACCCACAGTGAGGAGGCGGAGAAGAGTGCACAGGCCCAGGGTCACCTACCATGGGTTACATGAGCTGGAGATAGTAGAGCTATAGAGTGGACAGAGACCTCCTGCAGCAAATAGTGGAGCTGTGCAGGCCACGCCTCACACACAGAACCAACAGAGGGGAACCCATCCCAGTGGAAACCAAGGTATTTGTTGGCCTAAGAATACTAGCAACAGGTACCTTCCAGAGACCAACTGGTGATATGATGGGGATATCACAGGCATCAGCCTCCAGGGTACTGCACCAGTTCCTGGATGTCATGTCAGCACATGTCGGTGATCATGTATATTTCCCCAATGCCCGTGAGGTATTGGCCAGCAATATGCGTCTCTTCCAGCAAATAGCGGAATACCCTGAGGTAGTGGGTGCAATAGACTGCACGCACATACGCATCAAAGCACCAGCCGGTGAGCGGGGTAGGGCCTACATTAACCACAAGGGCTTCCCCTCCATCAACTGCCAGGTTGTGTGTGATGCCCAGGGCATAATAATGAATGTGTGTGTTGGCTGCCCTGGGAGTTACCACGATTCCCACATCTGGCATTTGACGCAGCTGTACCAGACATTTGCCAATGGGGACATCCCACACGGACACCTAGTGGGGGATGCAGGTTATGCACTGGAGCCGTGGCTGATGACACCCATCAGAAACGCACACACACCTGAACAGGAACGCCATAATGAGGCACACGCACAAACACGTAATTTAACAGAGCGTGTGTTTGGGCTGCTCAAGTCACGGTTCTGGTGTCTGGACACATCTGGTGGAGCCTTGCAGTACTCACCAACTACATGTACCCAAATTGTCATGGTATGTGCTATGCTACATAATATGATCTTGTGAAAACAGCTGCAGCAGGACCAGCATAGGGCTGGGCCAAACAGCCCCCCACCATTGCCAAGGCCATCACAGGCAGAGCGTGACTTGGAGGAGGAACAACCTGAGCCTGCCCCAGTAGGCAGAAGGAGGCATGCCCAGTATGCCCTGGCCTTGGCAAAGAGGCAAAGCATAGCACATACACTGGCTCAGTAGGAACCCTGGGAATGATACCCCCTCTGACTCACTCAAATAATAACATGGATGCCTAAAATGACATGACCTGCTCACAAACATGTACTGGGAAGTGTAATATGCGCATCCGACAGAGGCAGCCCTGCAGCACCACCTGAGGCATGAATGCCATGTGTTAAGTAATGTAACACCATGTACTATATGCACACCTGAGGACCCTGAATAACATCCTACCCTCACCAAGCATCATGCCACAATATGACAATGAGATGATCAAGTGCAATAATTGACTGAAGTATTGCAGTTAGTCAAAGGGGATCCAATGTGTGCCAGCCTGGGATGACATGCTGAGCATGACATGATGCTCCACCTGCTAGGACTGGCATGCACCTATCAGTGCAGGCCGTATGGATACTGGCAAAGGCTGTGGTTACCCACAGCATGCCCTGAATAGGTAAGGCTCAAAACACAAACCTACCTCCATAGGTATCAGAAGGGATAAGAATAAGTTAAGGGATAAGTCGAAACAGCAAGATGCATGCAGTCTAAACTCACCCAGTATGGAGAATGTTGATATTTGTGCTGTAACAGAAAACTGGGTCAAGGCTCACAACAGCACCCTAACACTACCAGGTTACACCTCATACTGTGTTGTACAGCCTCAAAACATGGAACAAGCTACAAAAGGAGGGTGACTAGCAATAATTGTCAAGGATAACCACACCCCCATGTTGGTACCACAACAAGAAGCAGCATGGACTAGCCATGGTCAAGTAACAGTGGCTAAAACTTCCCCCCAGTTTATAGCCTGCTACAGACTACCGTCCCAACACCAGGAACTGCACCTGACCTATGCTGGAATACATGAATATATCAAGTCCTCCAAACCACATTATATTGGGTGACTGAAAATACCCAGACATAGACTGGGAGCATTATACTAGCTCCAACACTGTAGGACAAACGTTCATAGAATCAATAAACCAAAATGCCCAGGAACAACGTACCACTCCCACAAGAGGGGTAAGCATACTGGATGTGATAATCAGCAACATGGGTACTGGATGGCAAGACGAGAAGTGTATTGCTCACTGGTAAAACCAGGCCATAGAGTAATCACACTGGATATACAAATCCTGACCACAGTCACTGGCCAGAAAACCACAGTGGAAAACATGTGTAAAGCAATATTTGCACTCCTCCAAACTGATGTGGAATCCATTAAAGGTCCTGTGCAGGTGCAAAATATGGGCCACACCTCAGAACCTGTAATATAGCCATTCCATGAACACTGCCAGGAATGCTTGGATTATGCAATCCTAAATTAAAACAAGACACAATGCCATACATGCAGGCATCTGGCATGGTGGACACCAGCCATAACCAAACCATGCAAGAGAATGAGGAAGCTACTACATGATAGAGCAAACATAAACAATGAAGTAATCACTGATCAGTAGTATGGCAATAAAATAAGCCTAGCACTTGTTCTCAATACTTCTCTACTAAGTAAGCACTCTCGTACTAAGTAAAGCACTACATCTACTTACCACCCCTGTGAATATCCACTTCCCTTAAATGTATACCACTCCCTTATACTGTTCTAGCATGTCGAGTGGTAGACTACTGGCGTTGTCTCCAGTTCAGCTGGTCAATCTGGGTATCTTGAGACAATGCTACAATTGTCTCATGTACACAGACAGCTCTCTCCTCCTCCCAACAAACACAAATACATGTGAGAGATGCAACTATATAGCCAAACTGGAGGCTGAACTCTCTCAACTCAGGGCTGGCATGACCAGACAGGAGGAGATGGAAACCACACACACAACAATCCCAGTCCCACATAGACCTACCACAACTGCAAACCAAACACATAAAAACACAAAAGACATACTCGGAGGCTCTAATAAAAAACTTACCAAAAAAACAGAGGCTTCCAAAGCAGACATCCAAAAATCCACCACCTCAAAACAAAACACATGCAACACATACTTCAATAAATCAGTGTGTCGACCAATCACAGCCCTTAAGGCCAAACACCTTGCCTGATACACTAGTAATAGGTGACTCCATAGTCAGACACACTGATGTCCCACTGACCAGGCTGAACAAGGAGAAGGTGACTGTGAGCTGTCTATCGGGAGCTAGGATCCGCCACATAACACACGCACTCAGGTCACTCCAAAGCAAGTACAAATATGACTCCGTCATTGTCCATGCTGGTGTGAATGACCTGAGATGTACCTCCCTGGACTACATAAAAAGAGACATAGAGGAGCTCTCTGATTATGTAGCCCAGGCTGGTATGACCCTGACCCTGAGCAGCATCTTGCCCTCACCAAGAATGATACCACAATACAAAGACAAGATGATCAGCTTTAACAATTGGCTCAAGTACTGGTGTCATTCTAAGGGGATCCAATGTCTGTCTGCCTGGGATGATATGTTGGACAAGCCATGCTGCTTCGCAAGGGATGGCTTACACCTGTCACCACTGGGCTTCCGGATATTGGCTAAGGTTCTTGCCACCCCCATAGTGCCTTTTTTAGGCAAGGTTCAAAAGACAAACCCACCTCCTTAGAAAACAAAAATGGAAAAAACTAAGGGTAATGCTGCTCAACGCCAGAAGTCTAAATCTCAAGATGCAGGCACTTGATGCACTCCTCAGCATGGAGAACATCGACGTCTGTGCAGTAACTGAAACCTGCTTCAAGGCTCCTGAGAGCACCCCAGCGCTACCAGACTATACCTCATCATGCTTTTCAGCCCCAAACCCGGGCGAACCACAAAGGGAGGGAGTGTCCATATTCATAAAGGACACCCACACCTCCAGGTTAGTAGCAACACATGAAGCATCAGAGACCATACAGGTGCAACTAACCATAGGCAAAACTGCTATACAACTGGTAGCATGTTACAGACCACCCTCCCAATCTCAAGAACCCCACTCAGCCTTCCTGAAGACATTGGAGGATATGAATGTATCACAAAATACCATCATACTGGGAGACTTCAACTACCCAAACATAGATTGGGTACATTATTCTAGCCCTAATACCCTAGCCCAAAGGTTCCTGGAATTCATAAATTCAAATGCACTGGAACAACTAGTCACCTCTCCCACTAGGGAGATAATATACTAGACCTGATCATCACAAACATGGGGACAAAATGCTCCACACCGGAAGTATACCCCTCACTAGTGAGATCTGACCACAGACTAATCACCCTGGATATACATATCCCACCTCCACCCCCAGCACAAAAGACCACAGTGAAAAACTTCTCAAAAGCAGACTTCACTCTTCTTAAGACTGAGATGGTATCCTTTAAGCCCACTGTGCCAGTGGATACCACATCCCACAATGCCAAATCCTTCACTAATGCTTTCTATGGACATCTCCAAGAATGCATGGATCATGCAATCCCAAACAAATCCAAGTCCCTCTCCACCAAATGTAAGCGTCCTGTCTGGTGGACCTCAGCCATAAACAAATTGTATAACAACAGAAGGAAGCTACTGCACGTCAGAGCGACATCTCTGATCAACATTAGCAGAAAACTACGTTCTCTCATAAAAACATCGAAGGCAAACTTTGAGAGAAAAATCACTAAGGACACTAAAGATAACCACAAAGCCTTCTTTAGCTATGTTAGAAACCTGGGCGGAAACCCTCAGATATGCTCAGAGTTGGTTCACAACAACAAAAAATACACTGAACCCACAGATATTGCTAACATTCTGGCTGACAGGTTCAGTACAAATTTCTCCCCTCCTTCACCCCCAAAAGAAGAAATACTTATCCCAGCTGAATGTAATCTCCCTGTCATCTCAGATGTCCAAGTGAGAACCGCCCTAAACAAAGCAAAAAAACACAGCATCAATGGGTCCTGACGGTATCCCGGGGTGCATGTTACGTGGACTCCAAGAGGAGGTTAACCCACACATAAAAATGCTATTTAACCTTAGCCTTACTTCGGGATATGTACCTGAACACTGGCGTACAGCAACAGTGGTCCCACTCCACAAGGGGGGTGCCTCTACAGACCCTGGAAACTACAGCCCCATAAGCTTAACTAGCCTGGTCTGCAAAGCTATGGAAAGAATCATTATGGAACTCATAAAGAGAGACATAGGGGACCTACAGACATTTGACCCCACCCAGTTCGGCTTTGTAAAGGGCAGATCCTGCCTTTTAAACCTGGTTGACTTTTTTGAAACAGTCACTAGAGCCATTGATGAGGGCAAAGCAGTCCATACAGCATACCTGGACTTGGCTAAGCCCTTCGACACAATACCCCACTCAGGCATCATAGATAAGCTAAACAGCTTAAACGTAAACCCTTATGTCACTAGATGGGTTGCAAACTGGCTAAAGGACAGAACCCATAAAGTTAAAATCGCTGGATCAATGTCAGCCTCAAAGCCAGTCACAAGTGGTGTCCCACAGGGATCTGTCCTGGGACCCCTCTTGTTCGGCATTTATTTCTCAGATGTTAAAGCAAACATGGGAGGGCTGTGGCTGACAAAGTTTGCAGATGACTGCAAACTAGGCGCCATAGTCGATACACCAGCAGACACACACAACCTACAAAAAGGCCTCACTGAAATGGACAACTGGTGAGTAGTCACAGCCTTAAACTAAATGCCAAAAAATGTATAGTCATCCCTTTTGGAAAAAACAAAGTACCCACAAATTATCACATAGACAGCAACCCACTGAGTACGGAAAAAGTAATCAGAGACCTAGGGACCCAAGTAGACAGTGACCTCTCATTTGACACCCACGTTGGCAAAGTGGTTAGAAAAACATTCTACCTTGCACACCTCATCATGAAGGGATTCACATCCAGATCCAAGGATGTCATTGTACCCCTTTATTCCTCCCTCATCAGACCCATGATTGAGTACAATGCCCCATTTGGTATGTACCTCACCCGGCATTTGCAACAGCTGGAGAGACCACAAAAGTACCTCACCAAAAGGATCAAGGGTCTCCAACATATGTCTTATTCTGCCAGACTAAAGAAACTTCAGCTCTATTCAGTAGCATACCGCCTGCTCAGAGGTGATCTCTGCCTGACGTACAAGGCCATGACAATCAGGATCTGATGGACATGCTCCACCTCAAAAAATCCAAATCCATCAGGACCACGAGAGCTAAAGACTTAAACCTCGGCACAAGTATGAATAGGACATGCTGGAGGGATATATTCATAACCCAGAGGCTTCCCATGCTTTGGAACAGGATCCCTGTTCATATTAGGCAGAGCCCCTCACTGACTCTCTTCAAGAGAAATCTTGATGAGTGGATGGGAGATCGTAAGTTTACCCCAGGGGTCACATCTGTGTCACTGCTAGACAGGGGCACAGTAAACTAATTCTATTATATAAGGGGACCTTCATTGTGTCAATTACTAGACAGAGGCACAGTATTCTAGATTTATTCTGTACATTTTTGTACCATTTCATGGTGTGGCAAAAGCCACATCACTATGGCTAGGATTACAAATGCCCCAGGGCAGATAGCCTAGTACTATACTATGAAACTATGAAATATGTCCACACATACAATCCACTAAGGCCAGCCACAACAAGTTGAATCTGTGAATCTTGAGGCAATGTTACACCTGCCCCAAGTACACAGACAACTCCCAACTCCCCCCAAGAAATACAAATATATGTGAGAGATGCAACCATCTATCCAAACTGGAGGCTGAGCTCTCTCAACTCAGTACTCCCAAAACTAGTCAGGAGGAGAAGGTAACCACACACACCACAAACACAGTCCCACATAGACCTATCACAACTGCAAACCAAAGACATAAACACAGAAAAACATTCCCGGAGGCACAAATTACAAACACAGCACACCAACAGAGGTCTCTAAAGCAGACACCCAATCAAACAACTTCCAAACATAGCACATGCAACACATAGTACACAAAGCTGGTGTGCCAAACAGTCACAGGCCAGAAGGAGAAACAACATGCCTGATACAGTTGTAATAGGTGACTCCATAGCGAGACACACTGCTGTCCTGCACACCAGACTGAACAAGGAAAGGGTACAGTAAGCTGCCTGTAGGCTGCCACAATACGCCACATAACACAAGTATGCAGGTCACCCCAAAGCAAGTAGAAATATGATGCAGTCATAGTCCATGCTGGTGTGAATGACCTGAGATGTACCTCCCTAGACTACATGAAAAGAGACATAGATGAGCTCTCTGATTATGTAGTCCAGGCCGGTATGACACTCACCATTTGCAGCATCCTACCCTTACCAAGAATGATGCCACAGTACAAACACGGAATGATCAGTTATAGCAAGTGGCACACTTACTGGTGTCATTCCAAGGGGATCCAATGTCTGCCTGCTTGGGATGTCATGCTTGACAAGCCACGCAGCTGTTACTGGGATGGCTTGCACCTGTTACCCCTGGGTGTCTGGATATTGGATAAGGCTTTTGCCACCTCCATAGAGCCTTTCGTAGGCAAGGCTGAAAAGACTAACCCACCACCCTAGAAAACATAAGTGGAAAGAAACATAAGGGTAATGCTGACCAATGTCAGATGTGTAAACCCCAATATGCATGCTCCCGAGGCCATCCCCAGTATGGAGAACATCGATGTCTGTGCAGTGACAGAAACCTGCTGCAAGCCTCCTGACAGCACACCAGCACTACCAGGTTATACCACATATCATGCGTCATGGCCCCAAAACCTGGAACAAAACATAAAAGGAGGGTGAGTATCCATATTCAGCACAGACACCCATACGTCCAGGTAACTGACAATGCACAAGGCATTGGAGTCCACCCATGTGCAACTAACTGTAGGCAAGACTGCTGTACAGTCTGTAGCATGCTACAGACCACACTCTCACACACAGGAACCCCACCCAGCCGTCCTGAAGACACTGGACAGTATGAATGTCCCACCAAATACCAAACAAGGTACCACAAATTACCACATAGGTGGTAAACCATTATGTATGGAAGGAGTAATCAGGGACCTAGGGACACAAGTGGACAGTAACCTGTTATGTGACACTCACATTGCCAATGTGGCTAGGAAGACTGTCTACATTGGACACCGTATCATGAAAGGATTCACATCTACGTCAACAGAGGTCATTGTGCCCCTATACTGTTCTCTTATCACACCCATAATCTAGTACAATGCCTCATATGGGATGTACCTTACCTGACACCTGCAGCAGTTCGAAAGACCTCAAAGGTACCTCACCAAGAGGATAAAGGGTCTCAAATATATGTCATATGCTGCCTGGCTGTAGACACCCCAGCTGAATGCAGTCACATACTGCCTACACAGAGGCATTGCATGTCTGTTGTACAAGGCCATGCCCAACACAGGAGTAATGGACATGCCCCACCCCAGAAAACTCAAAGCCATCGGAGCTGTGAGAGTGAGAGATGTCAGCCTCAACAAATAATGAAATAGGATGTGCTGGAGGGACAGATACATAATCCAGAGGCTCCCCACACCCTGGACCAGAATCCCACTCCATGTTAGGCAGAGCCCCTTACTGACACTCTTCAACAGGAATCTTGCCAAGTGAATGGATGATCGTAGAGTTACACTGGGGGTCTTCACTGTGTCATGTCCAGACAGAGGCACAGCAAAGCAAATCATAAATGGCCATAATATTCACATAGCAAGGGGTGGCGAAAGCCACACACACTCTGGCTAGGCTAACAAATGCCCTAGGGTGGATAGCCTAGTATGAACCTATGAACCTATGAAGATACAAATTGTACAGGACACTAAGGATAATCCCAAGGCTTTCACAACTGATGGTAGGAACCGTGTTGGGAATTCACAGATATGCTCTGAATCACACAAATATCACAAACAACATACCAAACACACACACATATTGCCAACATACATCCTGACAGGTGCAGTGCAACCCCCCCCAGGATGCAAAATATCTATCCCAGCAGACTGCTGGCCCCCTGCCATTGCAGATGCTGAGGTAACAGCCAGCATCTACAAAGCAAAACACACAGCAGCAATGGTATGAGATGGTGTCCTGGGCTGAGTCCAACATGGACTCCAAGATGAATGGAATGCCAAATCACACTACTGCTCAATGTCAGCCTTACCACAGGATATGTACCCAAAGAGCAGTGTACAACAACAGTGGTCCTTCTCAACAAAGGTGTTGCCTGAATGGATACTGAAAACTCCCACCCCAGAATCCTGAGAAGCTCGGTCTGCACAGCTATGGAAAGGATCAGCATGTACCGCAGACATAAATATATTGGGGACCTACTGACACTGGACCCTACCCAGTGTGGCTTTCTTAAGTGCAGATCCTGCCCCTAAACATGTTTGACTCAATTGAAACAGTCATTAAGGTCATTGATGAGGGCAATGTGGTCCACACAGCGTAGCTGGACCTTGCAAAGGCTTCTATACAATACCCTACGTGTTCATTATAGATATGCTTACCAGCTTAATATAAACCCCTATGTCTGTAGAGGGGTTGCAAACCAGACCAAGGACAGAACAGACATGGTCAGACATGCTGCAGCCATGTCAGACTACAAACCAGATATAACTGGCATCCCACAAGGCTTGGTCCTGGGATCCCCCTTGTCTGGTATATATGTCCCATAGGTACAGGCCAACATGGAAGGACTGTGTCTGAACATGTTTGCAGAGGACTACAAACTGCTCACCATATATGATCCACCAGCTGACACAAGCATCCCACAAAAGGGCCACGTAGAAACAGACAACTGGTGCCATAGCCATGTCAGCAAGCTAATTGCAGAAAAGTGTATAGTCAACCCCGTGGATATACAGTAAGTGCCCACCAATTACCACATAGGTGTTAACCCATTACGTACTTAATATGTAATGAGAGACCTGGGGACACAAGGTGATAGATATCCTGCATTGGACAAACATGTGCTGTAGTGTTTACAGAAACATACCATATACCCACCTAATCATGAAGGTTGTCAGATCTAGATAAGGGGAGGTCATTGTGGCTCTGCAGTCATCCTTCAATCAGCATTACAATTGACTACAATAGCCCCTGTGGGATGTACCTCAGCAGACACCTCCATCAACTGTAAAGTCCCCAACAGTACCTCACCAGGAGTATCAAAGAGCTTGCACAGATGCCATGTGTTGCCTGATTAAACAAACTGCAGCTACACACACTGCCATACTGCCCACCCAGAGGCAAGCTGTGCCTGATGTATAAAGCCAAGCTGGTATCAATAAACATGCTGCACCTTGTACAATCTGAATGGCAGTGAGCTATGCACATGAGGGACCTGAACCCCAGCACTGACTTACATAGGGCAAGCTGTACTGCATGATCCATAACACAGAAGCCACCCCCACCCATGAGTAAACTCCCAGTACAGGCTACCCATAGAGTCACTTATCGATTCTCCTCAAGAGGAATCTTGATGAGTGGATGGGAGATGGTAGCTTTATCCTGGGTATCACTATCATGTCACAGGTAGACAGAGGCACAGTATACTAACCATGACATATGGCATGGCAAACTCCACTTACAATGTGTGTCGAAGGACAAACACACTCTTCGACTAGCATTAGAAATGGCCTAGGGCACATCGCTAGTGTTTGCAAATGTACACCTATGTTGTGGAATACACTACCAATGTTGGACAAGCCTGGTTTAAGTAGTTCATATCTGAACATAATGCAATATGGTCAGATGTGCACAACTGGCCCCTAACCAGGCTGTTGTGCTCACTATGGAAATGTAAAGCAGTGATAGGACTAAAGCCCGGGATACTGTCCACCACATTCAAAGTACTGAACCAGTACACTATACAGTACTACAGTGTTAGGTCAGTGTGAAAGGATGTTGACAACTGTATGCAAAGTATCCCATGCAAACCCTGCAGGCACAGTATAATCCTGTTGTGTTCACACACAAAGCAGTTATACAGTAACTACACAACATGACACACAACACACAACCATAAACGGGAGATATTTGTTGAAGTTCACACTCATCCACAAATGTGGTGGGCTGCAGAGTTCAACATATGGAATGCTCACACTGGGCATGCTCACACACTTTGATAAATGAGACATATGTCAGACAACATGCCATGGGAAGGCTGAACTGGGCATGCTCACACACTTAGGCCAAATCTCAGTTTAGCAGTTGGCCACACATATCTGGTATTTTTACGTGTTATTCCAGGAACCAACCACATTACAGCAATCTGCCCAGTGCACACAGTTAAATGACTACAGAGACATACGTGATATAGTGGATCCCTCCCATATGCAAACATCTTCCACAGATACACAAGTTGTTCATACAAACAGGGAATGCTATGGCAATAAAGACGTGCAAACAGTCTATCAGCAACAAATAATGTGCATTTGACAATTAAACATATGGGTGTAGAGGTCAACACTAGGCTGTTTGCCCTAGGGAATGACAGCTTAGCCAGAGTGTGCTTGGCGTCTGCCTCCCCACAGGATGCACATTCCCCTTTCTAAACACCGATGATGTCAGCACCCTATAAGTACAGCAGGAGAAGAAAAACCTCCCAGTAATGTGAATAGCGCGCTCCGCTAATGCATCCGTCTCAAGTGTCATAACATAGTTAGGTAGGGGTTTGAATCCTGCAAATGCTCAGTGTGAGTGGGGTTGGTGTGTGTGCAAGTCTGTGGGAGAGAAATGTCCCTTTTGGCAACTGGGAAAACACACTACAGGATGCACATTCCCCTTTCTAAACACTGATGATGTCAGCACCCTATAAGTATAGCAGGAGAAGAGAATCCTCTCAGTAATGCGAGTAGCGCACTCCGCTAATGCGTCCATCTCCAGTGTCATAACCTAGTTAGGTAGGGGTTTGAATCCTGCAAATGGCAAGTGTCTGTGTTTGGCTGAGGGGGTTAGTGTGTGTGAGGAAAATGTCCCTTTTGGCAACTAGGAGAACAGACTACAAGATGCACATTCCCCTTTCTAAACACTGATGATGTCAGCACCCCATAAGTACAGCAAGAGAAGGGAAACCTCCCAGTAATGTGAATAGCGTGCTCTGCTAATGCATCTGTCTCAAGTGTCATAACATAGTTAGGTAGGGGTTTGAATCCTGCAAATGGCAAGTGTGTGTGTTTGGCTGAGGGGGGTTAGTGTGTGTGAGGGAAATGTCCCTTTTGGCAACTAGGAGAATAGACTACAGGATGCACATTCCCCTTTCTAAACACTGATGATGTCAGCACCCTATAAGTACAGCAGGAGAAGGGAAACCTCCCAGTAATGCAAACAGCGCGCTGTGCTAATGCGTCCGTCTCAAGTGTCATAACATAGTTAGATAGGGGTTTGAATCCTGCAAATGGCAAGTGTGTGTGTTTGGCAGAGGGGGGTTAGTGTGTGTGAGGGAAATGTCCCTTTTGGCAACTAGGAGAACAGACTACAGGATGCACATTCTCCTTTCTAAACACTGATGATGTCAGCACCCTACAAGTACAGCAGGAGAAGGTATGTGGCATGGACAATGACTGAGTCATATGTGTCCATGCCTCTGACTGACCTGTATGCTTGTGTTATGTGGTGGACCATAGTGCCCCACAGGCATATCACTGTGACCTTCACCTTGTCCAGCCTGGTGAGCGTGACCATACTGTACCGGACAATAAAGGTAGCTAACACAACTGTGGCAGGTGTGTTGTCTAGCCGTACAGGCTGTGACTGGCACACAGGATTTGTGTGCTATGTGTGATGTGTTCAGGCATAACGTATGCCTCTGTGCCAGCTGCAGAGGTGTGTGCTGCTCAGGCAGGATGCTATTCTAAGGCTCCACGAATGGCCCAGTGTGTTCACGTGCTGTCAGTGTAGGTCTACATCAGACTGGTATTGTAGTCACTGTAGTATTGCATGCCACCTGACGTTATGCCAGTACTGGGTTCAGAGTGGTTAGTCCCCAGTTTGGCTATGTGGTTCCATCTCATACATGTGTTGTACGTCCATGTGTAGGGGAGAGGGTTGACTGTGTACATGTGGCAGCTGTGATATTGCCACATGACCCACATATTCCATAACTGTAGCATAGAGGTGACTGACAACTGACCTTTGAACATGCTACCATAGTATTGTGATTGCCATGGTGATTAACAGCACATAGGGCCAATGGGGAACAAGGTACATAGGTTCATAGCTTCATACTAGGCAATCTGCCCTATGGCATTTAAGAACCTAGCCAGAATGTGTTTGGCTGTCGCCATCCATTGTAAATATATCTTGCCATGCCCTTTTCTGAGGTTAGTATACTGTGCCTCTGTCTAACAGTGACACAGAAGTGATGCCCAGGGTAAACCTACAATGTCCCATCCACTCATCAAGATTCCTCTTGAAGAGAGTCAATGAGGGACTCTGCCTAACCTGGACTGGGATTTTATTCCAGAGTGAAGTGAGCCTCTGGGTTATGAATCTGTCCCTCCAGCATGTCCTACTTATTTCAGTGCTGAGGCTCAGGTCTCTCAAGCGTGTATCCCGATGGGATTTGGATATTCTCAGGTGCAGCATGCCCATTAATTCCGGGTTCGACATGGTGTTATACATTAGGCACAGATCGCCTCTGAACAGGCGGTATGCCACTGAGTAGAGCTGGGGTTTATTTAACCGGTCAGCATATGGCATCTGTTTGAGCCCTTTGATCCTCTTGGTGAGGTACTTGTGGGGTCTTTCCAGTTGCTGCAGGTGTCTGGTAAGGTACATCCCGACTGGGGGATTGTACTCAATTATGGGCCTGATGAGGGATGAGTAAAGAGGCACAATGTCCTCCCCTGATGTAGATGTGAATCCCTTCATGATGGGGTGGGCTATATACAATGTCTTTCTAACCACTTTGGCCACGTGGTTGTCAAATGAGAGATTGCTATCAACTTGGGTCCCCAGGTCCCTAATTACTTCTTCTGTACGTAATGGAGTACCACCTATGTGGTACTTTGTGGGCACTTTTTTTGCCAAAGGGATGACTATACACACTTTTGCATTCAGCTGGAGGCCATGGCTCTGGCACAAGTTGTCTGTTTCTATGATGCCCCTTTGGAAGATGCTTGTGTCGGCTGGAGAGTCGATTATGGCGGCCAGTTTGCAGTCATCTGCATATTTGGTCAGCCACAGTCCTTCCGTGTTGGCCTGTACCTCCGATAAATATATACCAAACAAGAGAGGTCCCAGGACTGAGCCTTGTGGGACACAACTCGTAACTGGTTTGGAGTCTGGCATGGCTCCAGCAATTCTAACCATGTGGGTTCTGTCCTTGAGCCAGTGTGCAATCCATCTAGTGACATAGGGGCTTATATTTAAGCTGGTGAGCTTCTCTAGACTGCCCGAGTGGGGTATTGTTTTGAAGGCTTTTGCGAGGTCCAGGTAGGCTGTGTGAACCACCTTCCCTCGTCAATGGCCTTGGTGACTGTTTCAAAGAAATCAACCAGGTTTGAGAGGCAGGATCTGCCCTTAACAAAGCCAAACTGGGTATGAACCAGTGTCTGTAGGTCCGCAATATCTATATTTATGTGGTCCATGATGATCCTTTCCATAGCTCTGCAGACCAAGCTAGTGTGGCTTATGGGGTGATAGTGTCCAGGATCCATTGAGGCACCACCTTTCTGTAGAGGGACCACTGTTGCTGTACGCCACACTTTAGACACATATCCTGTAGTAAGGCTGGGATTGAACAGTAGGTTTATGTTTGGTAGTAGCACGTCTTGGTGGTCATGTAGGACACAGCCCGGGACACTGTCTCGTCCCATTGATGCAGTGTGTATTGCTTTGGAGAGGGCGGCTCTTACCTGAGAATCTGAGATGTCAGGGGGGAAGCACTCTGCTGGGATACATATTTTCCCTTTCAGTGTGGAGGGGGGTGAGAAGTTTGCACTGAACCTGTCAGCTAGAATGTTGGCAATGTCTGTGGGTTTGGTGTTTCTATTGACATTTTGGACTACCTCTGAGCATATCTGGGAATTACCACCCAGGTTCCTAACATAACTAAAGAAAGCCTTGTGATTATCCTTAGTGTCCTGTGCAATTTCTCTCGAAGCTGGCCTTAGACAATCTTATGAGTGCCTGTAGTTATTTGCTAATACTGATCAGTGATGCCTTCCCTATTTGTGAATTTGCTGTATCATTTAGTAGCTTCCTCCTTCTATTGTGTAGTTTGTTGATGGCTGGGGTCCACCAGACAGGACGTCTGCCTTTGGAGGATTGGGTCTTGGTTTTATTCGGGATCACATGATCCATGCATTCCTGAAGGTGTCCATAGAATGCGTTTATAGAGGAATCTGCGGTCTGGTCTGTAGTTTCCACAGGCCGGGGCTTTGAAGGTTTCCACCTCAGTTTTGAGGAGTGTGAATTTGCTTTAGAGAAGTTGTTCACTGTGGTGTTCTGGGCAGGGGTGGGGTCGGGATGTGAATATCCAGTGAGATTAGTTTATGGTCCGATCTTACCAGTGAGGGATACACTTCTGGTCTGGAGCATAGAGTCCCCATGTTGGTGATGATCAGGTCCAGTATGTTTCCCCTTCTTGTGGGAGTGGTAACAAGTTGTTCCATAGCATTTGAGCTCATATATTCTAGGAATCTTTGGCCTAGGGTGTTGGAGCTAGAGTCATGCTCCCAGTCCATGTTTGGGTAGTTGACGCCACCCAATATAATGGTGTTTGGAGAGACCTTCATATTTCCACTGTTCACAGGACGGCCGAGTGCAGTTCTTGGGTTTGGGAGGGTGGTCTGTAGCAGGCTATAACCTGGAAGGCAGTTTCACCCATTGTTAGTTGCACATGGATAGTCTCTGATGCTTGGTGCTTTGCCACCAACCTGGAGGTGTGGGTATCTTTGATAAATATCAATACTCCCCCTCCATTTGTGGTTCGTTCCAAGTTTTCATGCTGAAAAGCATGGTATGAGGTTAAACCTGGTAGTGCTGGTGTGCTCGCAGTAGCCCTGAACCAGGCATCTGTTACTGCACAGATATCGATGTTCTCCATGCCAAGGAGAGTTTCGGGTGCATGCATCTTGAGGTTTAGACTTCTGGCGTTGGGTAGCATTACTCTTAGTTTCTTATCCCTTGTGATACCTATGAAGGTGGGTTTGTCATTTGAGCCTTGCCTAACATAGGCACTATGGGGGTAGCAAGAGCCTTTGCCAATATCTGAAAGCCCAGGGGTGACAGGTGCAGGCCGTCCCTAGCGAAGCAGGTGGTTCAACAGAAGATGAATATGTGAAGGTGTAGTGCCTGTGATTAGTTAGCAGTAGCATATATGACTGCTCACGTGGACACATGCCAGGTAAGTCATATGCACTGTGTCACAGGCAACGTACATGTGAACAGGACAAACAGTGACATTCTGTCAAGTGAGACATGGACATACATATAGTAAGCTATGCAGATGGCACTAGGAGTCCACAGAAGCTCTATAACTATGCATTGCAGGTGGGATCAGTATTCCAGGGTAATTGCAAGCAAACATGCATGCAAACAAAGCTACAGTAAACAGGGCTGCATGTAGTCCATTGTACAACAAACAAGCTGTATCACTTCCAGTAGGTAACACTGCAAATATGCAGGCACTATGCACATGTACATGGAAATACACGGGTCAGATGGCTAGGGTCCAGTCTCAGCACACACAAGTGTACAGACCATGTACTGTCAGTATGTACAATAACTGGATGGAAACCCATGTGCTCATACCTGTAGTAATACACATGTCAAATAACAGACACTGAGCCTTCACTCAGTGGTTCCATACTTAGTAGGATGTATGCTACCTGGCCTGCCACCACAGTATCCCTAACATATATGGGGACTCTCCCTCCTGTGACAGTTAGTTTTGTGTGTTGGGGCTGTCTAGCATGGTATGAGATGTGAGCTTGCAGTGCTAGGGTGCTCCTGTGTGTCCTGTACCAGTCGTGTAGTACTGCACACATATCAACATCCTCAAACATCCGCATTGCAGAGTCCAGTGTGGGCAACATGCCACTTGCAGTTTACATGTCCATCATTGCGTATTACTACATTCATTACCTTATCCCCTGTGCTACCTATGTATGTAGCCTTCTGTTGACATCATTACCACCAGTATGCCAACATGTGCAGATGATACACTATGGTACTTACCATGGGTGTAGACAACAGTACATGACAATCACACCCTTACTGCATCAGGCATGCTGTGATATACCCACAATTAATTCAGCACACAGTACTGTTAACAACATGATACTATTACTATACGTCTATGTGGTCACCCTGTGCATCAGCAACATGTTAACCTGTACCTGCACAGTTGTTACAGATTGCAGGATGTGGCACAGTTTCATCATATGCACAGGGTGTGAACTTGGTATGCCTGAGTCAGCCACCGATACCACCGATTGACATGTATGTGTATGTGTGTTGGTGAGGGACAGCAGTAGAAGGTGGGGCAATGCTGATGCAGTGTGTGCGTGTATGCGGTAGCCCTAGGTGTTGTCAATTCGCATGTGTGTATGGATGCACACAGTTCCACCTCATGGCTGCCATATACTGGTGTTTGTGGACAGCCACAGACTGTACCTGCCAGGTCACACAGATCAGTGTCTCTGGCCACGGACACAGTACCTGTGCCTTGCAGGGGTGCTATGGACCGTATCCGGTACAAACCCAGACTGGGTACTGTCATCAGAAGCAGGTGTTCGTTGACTGGACACAGATCCCTGTCGGGCCTGGCCAGAGCCACGTGCACGTGGTCTCCTGGGGCGGTCTAATGACAGCACAGACCCAGCATTGCTGGGGCTGCTGCTGGCACTACGGGGGTGGCCGCAGCCCTGTTGTCGTCCGCGACGACTGCCAGCTGCTGCTGTTGCTGGCATACGGCCACGTCGACGCCTCAACCGTCCACCATCGCCCTGGCTCATGGACATGTAGTTGTGGAACCGGTCTAATATGTCCCCACAACGTCTGTCTATGACATTGGTGAAATCACGGATGGCAGCCGCAATGTCACGCATACTGTCAGTCATGGCTGTGCGACATGCTGTCAGCTCCCTCAGACCCTGTCTGGTGTACCGTTCCATACGTGACTGTGCCTGCATGACAGCCCGAAACATAGCTGAGGTTGTAAGACCTCTGTGGGCACGTCTGACAGGGGCAGTACGCCCACGGATGCTCCCACGAGAACCCCTGGACATCTGTCTGTGTGGTACCATCTCTGGGCCATGCCCATGGCTGCTGTGTGGGGAGGCATGTGCCGCAGATACCACATTACCCTGGTCAATGCCCATTGTATGCTGTCCATCACCTAGGGACATTGGTGACAAAGGGTGTATTGGCAGGATAACTGTCTGCATTGATGGGGTCGACAGCTGTGTACTGTCAATCGGCTGACCAATGGCGGACCCTGGCATACCTTCCTGTGCCATTACACAGATGTCATCATTATCAGTACCCATGGCACCTGATTCAGGTTCCCTGCTACATGACACCAGAGCAGCACCCGAACCTGTGGGAGGGAAACAGGAAACACAGTTTACAATATCTACACATTACCAGCGATGCACACATGCGCACATGTGCACATGCACACATGCACACATGCACACATGCACACATGCACAGGTGCACACATGCACACATGCACACATGCACAGGTGCACAGGTGCACACATGTGCACATGCACACATGCAGAGGTGCACACATGCACAGGTGCGCACATGCACGCATGCACAGGTGCGCACATGCACACATGCACAGGTGCACACATGCACACGTACACATGCACACAGTTTCACACAATTGTACAGTACTCAGTATGCGTGATATCAACACACAGACACAGACACACCTACATGCATACAAAGAGCACTACTAAGTGAGCCTAATATTACTATTACTATCAAGACTATTACAGGTATTGTTAATACACACTCACCAGCATGGATAGGCTGCATTGCTGTTACACCGGAGGGACCTGCAGACGTGAAGAAACTAATGTCAGTGGGCACAACTGTGCCATTGTTACTGAGTATGATACAGGTCAGTACTACATCAGTCGCCTTTCACAGGCCAGCTGCTAATATTGAGGATATCACACTTGCACATTAAATACTATGGTGACAGCTACAAACCAAGGACACACCTCACACATGCATTAACTACCAGTGTACACAACAGTCAACTATACATATGGCATATTACCTGCACGTTCACTATCTTGCTGCTGCGTGGCTCCAGCCTCCATCATAATGCATGTCTGCTGTTGTTGTTGTTGCTGGCGGACTGGAGCCACTACACCCATGAGTAGTCCCTCCAGTCTGGTGAGTGGGGGATGTGTAGCCACCCCACCACCTGTGGCGACCTGTTGCTTGTGGATATCCGACGCATGCTGAAGGACATTTCTGATTAAATCACTGCAGTGATGTCGTACCTGCTCATATGTCCTATTATGCGTGCCTATGTCATTTACCCAACGGACCAAGTCTTGCCACAGTGCAGCCCTCTCCTGCTGATTCTGGCTGGTGCGGGAAAAGAGTATTGCATAATCCCGCACCAGGCTCTGGTGTATCTTCTCATCCTCAGCTGTGGAGTAAGTGGGATTCCGCGGGTGAGCCATGTACCTGAAAAAGAAAATAACCTGATATCAGCAATATATGTCAGCAGAATTTGGCACACATACTACACATGCTACTCGACTGTTATGATACAACATATCTCACATATATAGCATCTGTCTGTCTATTGGTGGATACACATGTAAATGGCCAGGTATCAGTGCTCAGCCAGCAACTGTGCAACAGTACCTGGCACACTCCATACGACATACTACCAAACCCCAGCAGTCAGAACACTGATTCAGGTCAAGAGCACCTCCTCACTCTGGGGGTTTGTATCTAGGTACTGTATGGCCTACATCATCAACTACTGTGAGCTGACCACACACTAATTGCCCTGGATATACATATCCCACCTCCACCACCAGCACAAACGACTATAGTGAATAACATTGCAGATGCAAACTTCACACTTTGTAACTGTGACATGGTATCCTTTCAGCCCACTGGGCCAGTGGCAGATACAACCCACAATGCTGACCCCTACACAAATGCTTTCTACAGACATCTCCGAGAATGCATGGATCATGCAATCCCATATATGACCAAGACACTCTCCACAAAGGGACAGCATCCTGTCTGGTGGACCCCAGCCATAGACAGATTGTATTACAGAAGATGGAAGCTACTGCAAGACAGAGCATAATTTCATAAAGGGAGGACATGTCTGAGCATCACTAGTAAGGATCTATTTTCCATCATACAAACATCCATGGGCAACTTTGAGAGGGAAATCAAGAGGGACACTACAGATAACCAGAAGGCCTTCTTCAGTTATGTTAGCAACCTGGTCAGAATCCATCCTCTATGCCCATAGTTAGTACACAACAACAAATATTTCACTGACACCACAGATATTGACAACATTGTGGCAGACAGGTTCAGTGCAGGTGTCACCCCGCCCTCTCCCCCAAAATAAGACATAGTTATCCTAGCTGACTGTAACCTCCCTGTCATCACAGATGTCCAGGTGAGAGCCCTCATGAAAGCAGAATACACAACATGACTGGGACCTGATGGTATCCCCAGTTGCATGCTACATAAACTCTGACAGGAGCTAAACACACATATAGAAGTGCTATGTAACACTAGCCTGACTACAGGATATGTACCTGTACACTGGCGCACAGCAGCAGTGGTTCCACTCCACGAAGGAGGCACCTCAACATACCAATACAATACAACACAATACATTACATTACAATACAATACTATACAATATGCTATTGCCCCTGGGACTACAGCAGCATACTGTTCTGCTACCCTGACCATTGTGACACATGTGGTGTGATGGTACCTGCTGCTGTCACACAGTTACACAGGGTGAATCATATGGCATATTACCTATCTGACTAACATTCAGCAGGGGTATGTGTGACATGTACTCATGGGGAGTCTTGCTTCTTAACATTGTGTGGTTTATTGCAGGGTATGTCTTATCTGTGGGTAGGAACTTTTACCTCCACATGTGCTCTCTATTGCAGTGGCATGGACGACACACAGCAGTCATTTAGGTTGTGGATGGTGTGAGGTGTTACTATGGTTGTTGGACATCTGTCATGGGTGTGACTTATGTATGTAAATCCATGAGTGGTAACCTCTATGTGGGTAGTATATGTGTACTCTGTGGTGTTGTCAATCACTGTGCATTGGTAATGTGTTTGAGTGCATTGTCACAGTGTTGTACATGTCACTGTGTCCTTCTCCATATCTGTAGCTGTCATGTGAGGTCCGTACCATGGCATCCATTATGTGGTGTGGAGGGGTACACTGACCTACATGTCCATAGCTGACACACCATCTCTGCTGACACATACCATGTGCAGGTATTCCAGGAATAGTGTGCCACTGTGAATATCATTGGGGCCACTATTGTACACATTTATGACCCTGTTCACCCCTGACACATGCAGTGGTGGGCAGCCAATCACATATCTGGTGGTTACTGGTGTATGTGATTTGAAATGGGGTATGGTACTCTGGCTTTGACACTGGTGTTCACTCCATGCCTTTGTCACCAGGCACCTGTTGCAATACATCTGTACACATGTGCCTCACTCAGAATTTATATACATCTCTCTCTCTCTCTCTATATATATATATATATATATATATATATATATATATATGTGTATAGATATATCTATATGTATATATATATATATATATATATATATATATATATATATATATATATGTCTGTATACATATACACATATATATATTGATGTACATATATTGCTGTAGATGTGGAGAGGGGGGCACAGAGGGGGTGAGAGTGACAGAGGGTGTGGGACAGGGTGTGTTGAGGTCGTCATATACAGTCATACCTGTAGATAGTCAGATCAGTCTGTCTATGTATATGTATCTACATATATCTATATCTGTATGTGTGCATTACATATATATGTTTGTACATATTCTATCTATCTACATCTGTCTATGTATTCCTACATCTCTCTCTATGTATGTATACATATATGCATATCATATATATATATATATATATATATATATATATATATATATATACATGCATACATACATATTTTGACATACATACGTATCCATATGATGGACAGGTATAGCAACATGTTTGTCTACCATACTGTATACACACACTAACATACTGCTAAACATACATAAATGTGAAACCTACTTTGTACATTGCACTACAACCTACAGTCAACCTACATTGATATGTGAACATATATGCTTTCACATACAAATGTATGTACAGCCTTCACTGATAGTTGCTGTATGTCCCCTGCCCTTTACACATCTTCATATACATATGGATACAGACCAATGACACATATGGAGGGTTCACAGTATGTAGACCTTTATAGTATTACTTTACATTACCTGTGTTTGTCACAGCTGCTTGTGTTGCCATCTGGTTTTCTGTCCTGCTGCTCCACTTCCCAGTTGTCAGCTTTCAGGTGGCTGTTGCTGAACAGTTTTGTTTGTGTCTGCTTAATTTCAATTTTCTCTGTCTCTGTCTCTCTCTCTGTCTGTCTGTCTGTCTCACACGTCCTCCTCAGGGTGCAATGAAAGTATTGCATGTGTGGACTGGGAGTACAGCATACTTTTGTAGGTATCTGCATATGCCCATGTGATGGCCTCTGCACCAATTGTTAGCCAGAATTTGCTAATTGCATGCAGCCAGTTGTGTACTGATTGCAGTTCTCACTGTGATTTCAGAACAGTGCTATAAAAAGGTATGTGAGATAGGCATAGCCCTTTCAGATTTTAAGGGCAGGGACCATGCTGGTATGCTGTGGACAATGTTCTGTGAGTGTAAAGGTTGGTATCTCTCTCATATTTCCAGCTGTGTTATAGATTAACATTCCTCCATTCATTTCTCCAGTTTCCTGTACTAACTGTGTATGTACACTGACACCTACAACTACTACTACTGTTAATGTGTGTGTGTGTGTGCTTTCCTTTCACTTTTGCTTGCACTTTGTTGCTAAGGCTTCAATATTTGCCCTTTACAGTCACTACTTGTATACCTGCTAGGTGCCCTGACTGTAGTGTGCTGCTGTAGCTTTCCTATTTTCCATGTACATTCACACCTTGGAATGTTTAACAGGGATACCAACTACGTTGTTCATTTTATATCTGCTAGGGTGTTACAGCATGCATTGTGGTCTGGCCATGGTGTGGGCCTTGACATCTATTAGGGTATATGAGTATGCTGCTGAGCAGGCCCCAGAGACTCTCAGGTTCATCTGTTATCTGCCTCATGGAATGGTACATATCAGTGGGGTACACCCATTAAATTGTCTGGTATGCTGCAGTTGTGACTGTGGGTTAGCATGAGCATATGTATTACTACACTTATTCTGCCATGCAAGTGGTGAATACTTTCAGGACTCCATAGTTACCATTGCATGTGTTGTTACACCTTTCTGCCTACTGCTTGTACATTTCACATGGAGTCTGTGGGGCATCTCTGTAAGTCATTCACTGTTGCTATGTCTAGGCTCTTAACTATTCAAATATGGTGGTGTCAGACCTCTCATGTGTACAAATATTTGCAGGTTGTCCACATTTCTGCCTCATATTTTGGTCAATATCTCATGCACAGCTTTTTCTGGCAAATCACTCTGGGCTCAAGTCAGAATATAGTGACAAACATTCAAGTTTCAGACTTCATACCCTTCCAAACATCCCACAAAATGCAGACCCTGTTACTCTCTGAACTGTCTGCGTTTGTTGCAACATTATTTGTAATGTGTCCCTGGTTTTGGGCCTTTGCTCCACATATTTTATTACTTGGTCCGGATGTGTTCCTGTAAGAGGTTGTGGGGTATGGGCAGTGATTATCCTGCTGTGAGTATGTGTGTGGCTTGCAAGGTGCTACAGTGACATTATTACCTACTAGCTACCAACTAGCATGGCTGTTTCTGTTCACACACTACTATTATGGAAATCCACTAGTTTTGACAGTAATTCTAAATGACATGCTTTGTGTACTACACATCCTATATTCCCTGTACATTCATTCCTACTATTACATGATATATTTATTTTAGCACAATGCTCTTGTATCAGAGTCATGGCTTAGTGGTAAGTCATGCAGACTACTGTTTCCAAGGTCCTGGGTTCGGGACTGCCAGTGGGATTTTATTTTGCTTCTGAACTGACTACAGGACCTGTCAATCAAAGTGACTAAGGCACTTTTAAGCAGTTGTAACCGGGTTAGCGCTGGTTTGCGTGGAGCTCACGCATGAGCACTGGCATTTAGCTCCACGCACACAAGCATACACCCGCTTACAACTGCTTAAACGTGCTTACTCTTGCGCACACCCACGCTATTTTCTTTGAAAGAAATGAAAATGGGGAGACAGGAAAGTGGTGAAAAAGGGGTCACAAAGAGGGTAAGACAGTAGGGAAACAAGCTTGGGTTTTGCAGGAGGGATATAGGTAAGGCCCATAGCTGCCCATTCCTTCATCAGCAACAGCTGTGCATAAGTTTGTAATTTGGTGTGACATTTGATACCTTCCACCCCTGAGAGAGGTGTAAGGACAACAGTAATACTTGTTGTACAGCCAATTGTAATTGATAGTTTCCATGTCTGGTAGACATATGTGCGGAATGGGCAGCTATGTATGGGGCGTAATTTTTTGTGGGTACAGAGTGCCCTTTTTTTTCAGGTGAGAGTGGTATGTCAGGTGAAGGAAGTCGGTATAGCTGGGGAGGTAGGTTGGGTAGGTAAACAGACAAGACAAACAAGACGCATACAGGGGTGGTGTATGACACGTGTGGGGGGGTTACACAATTGACGGGACGGAGGTTTGGATATCCAGAGCCCATGAGCCCACAGATGGCAACAGTGGAACTGATATCCCCACCCATAGGCAGTTGCCACTGTTCCTTCACTGCCCAGGACGGGGCTGTGCTGGGGGCTGTGTAGGCCGGGCAACAGGCATGCCCGTAAGTTGTGCCACCCGTGCCTCAAGCTGGCGTAGGGGCTCGAGAACAGAGTCCCGAATCTCCCTCCGCACCACAGTCCGGACGCTACGGAGGGTGAGTGGTGGTTCTCCTCCAGCCACACTTGCAGAGGGGGGGTGAGCCCCATCCTCTGCAGCGCTTCCACCTGCAGGTGGCACAGGGCCACCGGAGGAGGGTCCAGACTTGGCACTAGTGCCAGGTGCACTCACCAGCTGAGGTGGGAGAGGTGGGTCCGCTGGAACCCGCCTTCCCTGTCGTCCTATGTTTTGCATTATGTCATGACAGTTTGGGTTAGTGACATATAATACCATTCACAATTAGTTGTAACAGCATGCATTAGTATTCCCATTAACCAAACACCCAGATATTCACACCATTGAACAGCGTGCATAACACATGCATAATTTGAACAGCAATACACAGTCCAACAACATGCAGGGTTAATTGATGGCAACAGGCCATCAGGTTTGGATGTATGAACAGGGCAGATGCATCAACGGACATGCAAATATATATGACCCAACAGGACAAACGTCCAGGGTTGTTAATTGTGATTGCACATACCATTTTCACGTGGAATGGGTTATATGTGGTTATAGGGTGGGGTGAAGAAAATAATAAACACCTTCAAATACCAATACATATGCTGTACATTTCTAATAGCTACAAATATATACACACTACTGTTCTAACTACAGTTTCCTATATGATAACTATTTCAACTTGGTGATAGGACTGTTACTGCAACATCAATATACATTTTATTGTTCTTCATACACATTCATATCTAGCTTTGTTCAGCTACATCATCCTGCTACATTTGCTTTATATAGCTGTAGACAAGTGTGGATGTTTGGTATATCAGACAATCATACTATCTGCATATTGCAGACTGAGAGCAACATATCCAGATTTTGGGATACACATTCCAGATGCAGCAACACTTTGAACAGATTTCACTGTTTGGTTTTGATTCTCACATACATTTCATTCTGTCTTGACTGTAGTATAATTTATTCAGGGGTTATTACTACTGTATTGCTGGATTCATGACACTTTCTCACACTCTCTCACTTGTTTTCATTTTACTATTCAGGATGGTACTTACTTCTAGGCTTTATTGACATGTTTTAACAGTAGTTATTACAATCTTTTCCAGCAGTCTCACTTCTGTCATGTTTCAGTATTTCAACAGGGATATATTTCACACATGTTATTTCATCATCTTCTGCAGCTATACTTTTCAGCCTGCTGCAGGTTGTGTACTATTTTCTTACAGGTGGGGCATTTTTATTTCAGAATTTATGTCAGACATTTTCATTTTTCTGTTTGGCTTACAGGCTGCAACACACTTTTGTAATCAAGCAATACTTGCAGACACTTTCACACTGTTACTTGCACATTTTATTCCTTAGTGACTACACTGCACTCTTTTGCTGACTGTCATACTTTTATATTTCTTTACAGTTACTGGTAGTGGATTACTGACATGCCTGGTGGCGCAACCGCACCAGCCTATCGCCATAGGCTCTGCGGTTCACAGAACAGACACCTGCAGCTGTAATATAAATAAAGTAATATTGGAATACACATCTCCATAATATCAGCTAGTTTAATTTCTTACATACATAATTAAATGTAACTTACTCAGTAGTGGGGCGTTGGGCATTTGCCAGGCCTCCTGGATCCAAAGGTTCAGTTGGTCCTGCTTGCATCTCTTCAGGTCCGCATGGTGGTGAGGGACCTGCTCACCAGTCCTTGGAATTCCTGTGGCACTGGTGAGATCATGAGCCAACCGGTCCCACGCCTCAGCCCTGTATCCTCCCCAGAGGACCTGGCCCTGCATGAGTTGGGCCTCATGATTGTGGACTAGGAGCCAGACCATGTACTTGGACTCCTCAATGCCCCACCTCTGTGCTCGAAAGCAACTACCCTCTCCTACTCCTGTCATTCTGCCTGCAGTTCAGTTCTACAATCGTTTATGCTGTGTATTCCCGCCTATGGGGCTTATATAGTCCGTTTTTCCTTTTATATCTGAGATTGGCCATTTTGGAATTGTATCAACTTCAGTAAACCTGCATTGTCATGCTCCAGTTTGTATTCATTCCTATATATTAGCTATTATTGCATTTATAGGTACTGCTGTCATGGCTTAGTGGTTTGGTACCTTGACTATGGTGTATAGTATCCTGGGTTCGAACCTGGCCACTACTTTTTATTTTTTATGACTGTCTAGACATGCTGAGGGGTGTATCTGTGTAAAGGCAGTTTTGATACGGCTTGCTCAACATTGCCCGTCGGTTAGCTTGTTTGCGCGATGCGCAGCTCCGCGCAAACGGGGTACGCTGGTTTAAGCCTCATTTGGCTATCGGCACGCATATTACGCTCAGCTAGGGGCACTTAGATTCAGCGTGTTAAACCACTGCTCAGCTACGGGCACTCATTTTGCACCAGTTAAACCACTGCTCACGTACGGGCAGATGCACTCACCCTGTTAAACTGTAGCTCAGCTATGGGCACATCTGGCATTGTTTATTGTTTTGTTACCTCACATTTCTTCAATATAAATGGGCTATTTCATTATATTTTACATAAAATGTGATTTTATGTGTACATATTTGTCAGGGACTTGTTTCGTGCTTATTTTGCTAAAAATAAAAATTGGTGTTGTGGGGGCTCGAACCATGAATGCCTGCCCTTCAGCCAACATCTCTACTGCTACGCTATTGCTTCTTGGCTTACTTTGCATATTTAGTTCTTATATGCTTTCCCACTGACTGCTACCTGTAGCTGCTTACGGCACGCGCCAGCAAAGCGGCACTCACGGTTAAACATTTTTACAATTTAAAAAAAATATATAACATGTTTATTTATATATTTTCTGTTCATAGTCTGTGGGGGCATGTGTTGTGTTGCGTTTATTCACATTTCCGTGGACTCTGTCGTGGGTGTTTACTCTGGGCACTTTTACTCTTCTGGGGGCGTGTCCGCTTACAGGGCTCGGCCTACGGACATGCCCCCTACTGTCTTACACGGACCGTGTTAGCCTTAGGTGTAATTCAGCATGCTCTCATGAATATGCAAAGCATGCTGACATCACTCCGTTTAACTGCAGCCTCCGTGTAAGAGTTATAACTCTTACACGGAGGCTTCGTGAATCCTGCCCTATATCTTTAAATATGAACAAGCACCTCTTTGTATCTTACACCTTCTTACTCCCTTTCTTCACTCACTTGCTAAAGTTTATCAATTTCTTTCCCAAGAATCTCTGTCAAAATTTGCCATAACCCCTTTCTTTTTTTCCCTCTCACAGCATACTGCAGTTCCTGTTTGTATTAAAACAACTTGTCTTTTCTCTAAACTGTCTATTTTATTCTAAATATTATAACATTGTCATATACATTGTATTTATTTTTAACCAAGGTTGCCCCATTATGTATAATTTGGTATAATTATTTAAACTATATATGTTTTTGTGTTACTTTTGTAGATTGTGAAATTATTGTTCTTGAAATGTTTTAATAATACTTTGGAGCATTTCTTCCCAAGCCTGCATTTAAAATGGGTACATACCAGATATCAGACATTGCTGGTAATCAAATGGTTAAAAAACATATATATATATATATATATATATATATATATATATATATATATATATATATATATATATATATATATATATATATATATATATACATGCACACACACACACACAAACACAGTGAATATAAAAAGTTTACACACCCTTGTCAAAATGTCAGGTTTTTGTAATATAAAAAATGAGACCACAATAACTTGTTTCAAAACTTTTCCCATCTTTAATGTGACCTATAACTTGTTCAATTTAATTGAAAAACAAACAAATCTGTTAGGGGAAAAAATATAAAAAATAAAAAAACATACAATAAATAAGCTGGGTGCATAAGTGTGCATACCCTTAAACAAATACTTTGTTTAAGCACCTTTTGATTTAATTACAACATCCAGTCTTCTTAGGTAGGACTCTATCAGCATGACACATCTTAAATTGGCAATATTTCCCACTCTTCCTTGAAAAAGCGCTCCACATCCATCAGATTGTGAGGGCATCTCTTGTGCACAGCCCTCTTCAGGTCACCACACAGATATTCTATTGGGTTTAGGTCTGGGCTCTAGCTGGGCCATTCCAAAACATTAATTATCTTCTGGTGAAGCCATTCTTTTGTTGATTTAGATGTATGTTTGGGGCCATTGTCATATTGTAAGGTGAAATTATTCTTCATCTTCAGCTTTCTTGCAGACGCCTGAAGGTTTTGGGCCAAAATGACTGGTATTTGGAACTGTTCATAATTCCCTCCACTTTGACTACTGCCCCAGTTCCAGCTGAAGAAAAGCAACCACAAAGCATGATATTGCCAGCACCATGCTTCACCCTGGGGATTGTGTTCTTTTGGTGATGTTTTTGTGTCAAACATACTTCTTGGAATTGTGGCCAAAAAGTTCAACCTTGGTCTCATCAGACCATGACACATTTTTCCACATGCTTTTGGGAGACTTGATTTATTGTTTTGCAAATTTTAGCAGGGTCTGGATGTTTTTCTGTGTAAGAAAAGGCTTCCGTCTTGCAACCCTACCCCATAGCCCAGACATGTGGAGAATACAGGAGATTGTGACATGTAGTATACAACCAGTACTTGCCAGAAATTCCTGCAGCTCCTTCAGTGTTGCTGTATGTCTCTTGGCAGCCTGCCTGACCAGTTTTCATCTTGTCTTTTCATCAATTCTGGAGGGATGTCCAGTTCTTTTCAATGTCACTGTTGTCCCATATTTTCTCCACTTTTTGATGACTGTTTTCACTGTGTTCCATGATATATCCAATGCTGTGGAAAATTTGTGTACCCTTCTCCTGACTGATACATTTCAACAATGACATCCCTTTGATGTTTCTTAAGCGCTCTGTGAACCATGGCTTTTTCTGTAGCAGGCAACTGAGTAAATGTCAGGAAAATCCTACTAGGACACCCAAACTTTATTTGGGGTTAATTAGAGTCTCTTTAATTGATGGCAGGTGTGTACCCAAGAAGACTGACTGCTGTAATTAAATCAAAAGTTGCTTCAACAAAGTATTAGTTTTAGGGTATGCACACATTCAACCAGCTTATTGTAGGTTTTCTATTTTTTATTTTTTTTCCCCTAACAGATTTGTTTGTTTTTCAAATGAATTGTACAGGTTATAAGTCACATTAAAGTTGGGAAAAGTTTTGAAATGATTTACTGTGGTCTCATTATTTTATATCACAAAAACCTGGCATTTTAACTGGGGTATGTAAACATTTTATATCCACTGTGTGTGTGTGTGTGTGTGTGTGTGTGTGTGTGTGTGTGTGTGTGTGTGTATATATATATATATATATACTCACACACACACACACACACACACACACACACACACACACACATGGGTCTACTTCGAAATTTCAAATTTAAAAAACTTTGACTTTTTGTGATTGAGACCATAAGACTGAAGTTTTGAAACTTTGAAAGGTTTAAATGGAGACAGCCATTTTTGTTTTTATTTATTTATTTATTTAGTTACTTAGTTACATTTCACAGTTTCAAAACTTTGATCTTTTGAAACTTGGAAATTTAGAAGTAGACCCATATATATATATATATATATATATATATATATATATATATATATATATATATATATATATATATATATATATAATATCATGTTTCTATATTTAGCTTTTGCACAAAGCAGTATTCATATGCAAAATAGTCTTGGTTATTTGACTTCTAAAACAATTAATACTTAAAAAATATATTTTTGTACCATTTCTGCCTGCAGGTGTCAGAAGAAAACCACAAAATGTATAGGTATATATAGATATATATACAGATATAGCTATAGACATAGTTAAGAATGTGGGCAGGTTTTTCCATTCATGTTTTGCGAATTACCTTTATTATAGTATAACAGTGTTGTAAAACATAAACTGGTGGATAACAATAGACAGTACAGCTAATGGCACATGCAGGAAAAGCAGGCATTGATTTTGGCTGATGAAGCAGTTAGGAAATGGAAACAGCTGTTAACTGACCATAGCAGAACAGCGGAGAAGCAGACCTTCGAATCTAAACAAAGCAAATCATGAAGGCAGAAAAAAATGCCATACTGGTAGAACTAAAATTTATCGTTACACTTTCTTCACCTTTCATTAAAAGAATTTCTTCAGACATTTATAATAGCTCAATTTACAGTATAAATAGTCCCAAATTGATGACATCATCGACCTCCCATTATTATATTCGACCTCAAATTATTATATTCAACCTGATGTTCCTCACATGCTCGTAGAGTCTATTCCTGAGTTTCCTCTTAGTTTTCCCTAAATAGAAGCGAGGGCATTGCAGACAGACTGCACAATACACCACCCTCTCAGATTGACAAGTAAACCTACCCCCAAGTCTGAGAAGTTGGCCATTAATGGTTACTACTGACCCTTCCAAGATATATCCACACTGGCTACAGGCCACACATTTTCTCATAGTGCCATTTACTGGTTCACCTTTATAATTTTCAAGTAGATTTTTCAAACATCTGCCCTTCCTATACACAATAACCAGGGCATTACTAATACATTTCCTCATCTCTTCACAAGAGGGCAAGATGACCCAGTTTTTAAATAAAATATCAACAATTTACTGACTATCAGAGCTGAAAGTTGTGATAAAGGCTGACCTAAAATTTCTTTCAATCCCAACATCCTGTTTACCACTCCTAGCTATGCAAGTAGATACCTCCGGAGGTTCAATGCCTGAACACATTGGTTCAATACGGTCATGGGTTACTTTGTCCCTAGATAGAATATCTCTAAAATGACCCCTTTCCCTTGTTAGCAACCTCCATCATGACCTTCTGGATTATAGTAGGGGGATACCCTCGCCTCAAAAACATAGCCTTCAGGTTATCACACTCATTTGAATGACTCAAAGAGTGACACAATGTGTGCCGCCCTCACAAATTGCCCCTTGATAACTGCCTTTTTCTGTTTGAATGGGTGTGAGCTACTGAAGTACAAGAAGCTGTTAGAGTAAGTTTCCTTTCTAAATATCTCTGCAATAAAGAACCTAGAAACAGTGTCCTTAATTAGTTTCATATCCAAGTAGGGAATCTCATTTGTCCCAACCATGTGTGTGAATCTCAAAAATGCGGTTGACTGGTTGATACAAGTCAAAAACTCACCAACTATCAGATGGGCCATCCCAGAAAATAAAAATATCATCCAGGTAATGGATATAAATCTTACAAAAGGGAAGAAATTGGGTCTCCAACAAGAGCCTCTTTTTCCATTCAATCATCACCATATTTTCAAAAGTGCACCCTTTATTGCACAGATATTTAGAAGGACATCAGGTTGAAAAATAAAACTAATGCCACGCTAGGCACTGCATTGATCAAGACAGTCACTCTTTTAAGTGTGTCATTATTGATATGCTAAGGAGGGATCTGAGGGGGGAGGATCCATGGCCCTTGGAGGCATTATGGCAGCTAAGATTGAATGCAACTTGCTTGCCAGGCTTGAATGACATGTTTTCTTTAGCCTGTTTTTTAAAGTTGAGGGCTCTGGAAAGATGACTGCCTTATCTGACTCCCTGTGATCTTTTACTTGTATTTTTATTTTTTTTGGATGTATAAAATGCATTTTATTACATGTTTAGTAACTGATACTCCTGTTCTAGGTTTTAATTAATATTTATTTTTTGTGGGGGGTTATTTTTATATACCATTGGACTTGCCTTTATTAGGACTGACTGATGGATGTTTTCTTCTTGCATACTTTGCAGGGATGATGTAAAAAACTTTTAAAATAATAATATTTTTTTCAGATGGGCTTCTGCAGAACTAATTGTCTAATTGTCTTGCATAAGGTGCTAATTGGGGTTGGGTGTATATATTGTGTGTCTCCTGTGCTGTATTTTATCTTGATAAAGTCTCTGAACTGACAGAGAAGAAAGCGCTTGCTGTTATAGCTGAATAAAGTGTTTCTGGTGTTCAACCGGTCTCTGTAACTTCTTAGTGACTGTATATTGGATTGTGACTTGGATTACACCACTATGATTAGCTTTGACCTGCCGGCTCCTGGATTTGGGTCTTACTTTTCGTATTTATTTGTTTACATCCCAACTGATCATATTCCACAGTTTCACAGCTGAGAAGCTAGCTTGTAACTCTCTTGGGCTGCCAGCCATGCTCTGTCTTGTATATGTGCTCATGCCAGCTGTGACAGCCATGCCAAGACAATGCATCTGACAGCTGCTGCTTACACACATATGCATACCTCTCAACTGTACAGATTTTTGCCTCATATTTTTAGTCTGCTATTCATAAAATTATGGTTTCTGGCAAATTAGTGGCAAATTATTAAAGACTGATGTTAGAGAATAATAACAGACCTTTGATTTTCAGACTTCATAATGTTCAGAAAATTCATGCTAGTATAAAACCTGTTATTCTATCAACTTTTTAAGTTTGTAAGAGCAATATTTAAAAAATGTCCCTAATTTGGGGCTCTTGTCCCACTTTTATGTATGGCTTTGCCCAGATTTCTTGCTCTAAGAGGCTGGGAGGTATGCACACATGTGAGCTTATGTAAGGTTGTGTGACAATCACATGGCAGGAATTGTATTTGGTGGGAAATTGTATTATGATTAAGTAATGACTTAGATGGGGATTTAGGTTTAGAGAGTGAGAATGGACTTTAGAGTTAGGGAGGGATCAGATCATTTTGGTTTACATGGTAGGAGAAGAGCTTTAAGTTTAATGAATGACTGAAATTTAGGTTTGTGGAGCAGGAAGGGAGTTTTAGGGTAGGAAGCAACTAGGTGGAATTTAGAATTGGGAAGTAGCAGGGGAATATCAGGATTAGGGAATGACGAGGGAATTCAGTTTAGGGAACAGTATCACATACCTCTCAACTGTACAGATTTTCAGAGAATGTCCAGATTTTTGCCTCATACTGTGGCCTCCAAAAGACTTGCGTGAATGGGCGTGCCTTTGCTGAAGGTTGGGCATCAGGCTGACAGCTCTGCACCATAAAAATCAACTGCGAATCATTAGCGGACCGGAGTTCCTCTGTGGCAACCCCTAACCGAGAAAAGCCGAAAAGACAAACAACAACTTTTGGTCCATTTTTTACAAAACTGTGGTTTTCTGACAGATTTGTGGCAAGTTAATAAAGACTGAAGTTAAAAAAATAATGACAAACATTTGAGTTTCAGACTTCATACCATTCAGAAAATTCATGCTAATAAAAAACTGGTTATTCTATCAGCTTTCTAAGTTTGTAAGAACAAAAGTCCCTATTTTTGGTCCTCTGTCCCATTTTATTTATGGGCTTATCAGGATTTCTTGCTCCAAGAGGTTAAGAGATATAAACAGTAAGGAAGTTTTAGGATGATGCAGTTGTCATAAAATTTAGGTTTACGCAGCAGGAAGGGTGTTTAGGGTTAGGAAGTAAAATTTCAGGTTAGCGTTAGGAGCTGGGATATTGTTTTAGGGTTAGAATCAAAGAGATAGACAGATAAATGAATGCATAAGTGAGGTGCTCAAAATATATAAAACTGAACAAAATATTTTATTGGAGCATAATGATGAATTTTATTCTTGAAAGTTTGTTATGGAATAAGAAAATGTTATTAGCTACTCTCCTTTGTTTTATAAAATTTGTAACACAAATATATTTATTCCAAAGCTGATAACACTGCTATTAAATAGTTTAATAAATATGTTTTTATTTATTTATTTATTTATTTATTTTTGTCTGTTTGTTTAGGAAATTTGGAGGCATAAGCATTCGGTGTAGTATAATTTAACAAGAAAAGAGTGTCAGGGTATTCAAACCTTAAGGACAACAGAAATACATTTTAAACCATCTGATAAAGACATGGCACTGTAATTGTGAATGTTAAATAGTATCTGAAAATACACAAAGCACACACAAATAATAGCTAGATATGAGAATTAAAGAAAGATATTTTAAGGCTAAGGGAAGTTTTGATGAATTGCTTGATAAAGGTTTTTGACTAATGTTTTTACAGATTAAATTAGGAAACAAAGTTGAAAGTACAAAACATCTTCAAACATAGGGCCAGATTCATTAATGGCTACACTAAGTGCACACTAACTGTACACACTCTGTATTCAAGAACTTTCCCACCACATTTTTTTTGCTTTCTAGTCAGTCAGGAAGATTACACTAAGTGCACATATAGTCTATACTTTGTGGTAACCTTTAGGAATCCCCCTTAATATTCAAGGCTGCAAGAAACAAAGAACAAAAATATAAAATTATGAGGACGAAGGTTTGAGTTACACTTTTGTTTTATGTTCTTTCAAAATGGTGTACACTTAGTGTAGGCATAAATGAAATGATACTTTTTTGTTTGTTTTATTGTTTGTGAATAACCCACCAAAAAGATCTGTTATTAGTGAATGTAATAGTTATTTTAAATAAATTGAAAAAGTTATTAATTGATGATATATTAAATATGTGTTGTCCTAGATACTTATGGTGAAGGCTCACCAAATCCTATAGGACTTTAAATATATATGATTTTCAATTATTACTTGATTTTGGCTCATGATGCTCTAATATAACACTGCCCTGATCTACAAGCATAAGGTTAATACTTTCTAAAGTCAAAATAATATGTTTGTTTTTAATAAATGATATTGGTGATATAAAATAATATATGACATTCAGAAAGTTATACATCTCCATACAGATTGTGTTTATGGGCTACTTCAGTAGAAAAACAAGGATTTATTCTAAAATGCACTCAAATAGCATAAAATGCGTGATATATATCCACGTATGGTAAAAAAGCAGATAAATTCTCTAGCGCCTCGGCACACTTCCCTTTAACAGAGTAAAAACTTTTCATATGCATTTGCATCACCTTTATACTAACATGAAACACACCCTCTTAACACATTAATTAACAAATAAAGGAACAACACTATAATACACACAGTAATACATACTATTTATATGCACACTTATAACAAACTTTTCCAAGAACAATCATAATTTAACCCTCTAGGATTTAATGTATTAAATTTTAGAATTAAGCATAACTCTTTCTTTCTTAATATATGTTTAATTTGTTGCTCACTTAAATATGTATTTCCTTTTACACTATCTAAAACTGTCACAACTAATCCCTCTGGATTACCATTATGAAATTTATTAAAGTGCAATGCTATGGGGCTAGTTTGTTTATAATTTTTTATGTCTTTAACATGTTCTTTTATTCTACATGCAAGAGACCTCTTAGTTTCTCCCACATAAAATTTTTTGCATGTGCATCTCATACCATATATAACTCTCTCTGTGTTACAATTAAAGGTGCCATTTGTAACAAAAGAAACCCCATTAATAATGTTAAATTCCTTAACTACATACTTGCAAATACTACATTTACCACAAGCTGTAGTACCCAACTGTTCTACTTGCTTTTCCATTTTAATATTAGGCATATTAAACCGACTGTGAACAATAAAATCTTTAATACCTTTTCTATATGAAAAACCCATGCTTTTATTGCTTAAAAAATCTACCTCACTTTTGACCAAATTCCAAATGCATTTAACTTGTTCCATAATCTGATCAGACAATAACGAAAAGGTTGAAACAAAATAAATACAGTCACTAATCTTTCTATTAGTCCTAATATTTTTAATAACTCCTTGTTTCTCATTCTTCCTTACCTTTTTCAAACTCTCATTTACATCCCTTTCATTATACCCTCTAAATATAAATTTATTAAAACTTTGAATAAATTCATTCTCCATTATTACTGGATCACTACATAATCTCTTAATCCTATTAAATTCTGTATATGGTATAGCTTTTATTGTATGTGATGGATGAAAACTTTTTCCATGTAAAGTAGACCCAGCACCATGAAATTTCCTATATATACAATAATCTATATTTTTACCCTCACATCCTTTCAATAAAACATTTAAGTACTTCACTTCATTACCTATTTGTAAACCATCAAATTTAATACCCATGTTATTCTCTTGTATTTGATCTAGAAACAAGGAAACTTGTTCCTGCCCTCCTTTACAAATAAATACAAGATCGTCAATAAAACGAAAATATTTACACACATACTTCTGAAAAAATTGATTAACATATATGCACTTGTTTTCAAAATATCCCATAAAAACATTAGCATAACTGGGGGCAAAAGCTGCCCCCATCGCTGTGCCCTGTTTTTGTCTATACACAGTACCATTAAATTCAAACATATTGTTCTTTAAACACATACTTATCAATTCCACTATAAATTCCACAACCGGGCTCTGTCCCATATAATATTTTATAGCACATACACCATCTACATGTTTAATATTGGTGTATAAGCTAACTACATCAATAACAAAAAAATACATATTATTCTCCCATTTTATGTTTTTGATTTTTCCCAAAAAATCAAAAACATCCTTAATGTAAGATGGTAATTTGCATACTGTCGGTAATCATTTAATTTTATGCCTGAAATCACCATAAAAACAGATGGTTCTGCCTCCTCTTCTTCCCCATTTCCTGTCAAAGAACTGATACAAACACCTCATGTACATGTACAATTTGTGATTAATAAAGGCATTTTCTATTGTATCCACTGCTCTTCTGGTAGGCTTAATATAACTTGGGGCAAAATTTGTAGTAAATGAAGGGAGATTGTCATTAAAGGTTCTTTGCCTATGAAACAGTTAACATAGTATATGCATAAACAACAAAGAATAATACATTTAATTTTATCTGGGGAAAAAATGGGATGCTGCAAGTATTTTTATTAAAACTTGTTTTCATTTTCAGCTCACTCAGATGAACTGAAAGTAGTTGTCCCAGTCCTCTTCAATAAACACATCACACCGAATGACATTTGATGACCTTTATTAAACTTTCGTATGTTCAGAGGTAGGTACTAGGCTATTGGCCCGAGGGCCTATATAAGCCTAGCCAAAAAAGTACCCTGGCTTTCGCCACCCAAGAAAATTATTTTCCTGTGTCCCTGTTGAGCAGAGTCACAGAAGTGATCCCCAGGGTGAATTTCCTATCTCCCATCCAATCATCAAGATTTTTATTGAAGAGTGCTAATGAGGAGCTTTGTTTGATATAGATAGGTAGTTTGTTCCAGAGTATGTGAAGTCTCAAGGACAGGAATCTATCCTTCCAACATGTTCTGTTTATTGTGGTGAGAAGGTTTAGGTCCCTAGAGCGTGTAGCTTGGAGGGATTGGGATTTCTTTAAGTGGAGTATGTCCAACAGCTCTGGGTTTGACATAGCTTTGTATGTTAGGTAGAGATCGCCTCTGAGTAGGTGATATGCAATGGAGTAAAGCTGGAGATTCTTGAGATGGTCTGTGTAGGGCATCTGTTTGAGGCCAGTAATCCTCTTTGTGAGGTATTTCTGCGGCCTTTCTAGTTGTTATAGATGTCTTGTGAGGTACATACCAAAAGGGGTGTTGTACTCTATAATGGGTATAATGAGTGACGAGTAGAGGGGAACAATGACCTCTTTTTTCCTGGATGAGAAAGCTTTTGTGATGAGGTGTGCCATGTAGAAGGATTTCCTGACTACTGTGGCGATGTGATTATCAAAGGAGAGACTACTGTCCACTTGTGTCCCAACGTCTCATCACTTTCAGTGTTAAATAGACTACCACCTATGTGATAATTCACGGGTACAGAGTTTTTACCAAAAGGGATGACAATGCACTTTTTGGCACTGAGCTTGAGGCCGTGTCTTTGACACCAGGCATCTGTCTCAGTGAGGCCCTTTTGTAGGATGTCCACATCATTAGGACTTTTGATTATGGCTCCTAGATTGCAGTCATCTGTGAACATCATTAGCCAAAGACCTTCTGTGTTAGCTTGTATGTCTGAGAAGTAGATACCAAACAGGAGAGGACCCAGGACTGAACCCTGTGGTACTCCACTTGTCACTGGTCTGAAGTCAGATTTGGAGTCTGCTAGTTTTACAGTGTGGGTTCTGTCAGTGAGCCAGTTGGCAGCCCATCTTGTGACATAGGGATTTATACCTAGTTTAGTGAGTTTATCTATAATTCCAGAGTGAGGGATGGTGTTGAAAGCTGAGGCGAGATATAGATAGGCTGTGTGAACCACCTTACCCTCATCTACAGCTTTGGTGACCGCTTCAAAGAAGTTGATTAGGTTTAGGAGACATGATCTGCCTTTTACAAACCTGTACTGGGTGGGGTCCAGAGTTTGGAGATGACCAATGTCATTGCTTATAAGTTCCATGATGATACGTTCCATAGCCTTGCAGACCAAGCTCAACAGGCTAATGAGGGCGGTAGTTTCTGGGGTCTGTGGTGGCTCCCTCTTTGTGGAGTGGGATAACCATCACTGTGTGCCATTTAGTGGGCACACAGCCTGAGGTGAGACTATGAGTGAACATGGTACTTAGGTGGGGTGCCAGTTCATTCCGTTGTTCATTTAGAATGCAGCCTGAGATGATGTCAGGTCCCATGGATGCTGTGTTCTTGGCTTTAGAGAGTGTGGTTTTTACCTGTGCAGCCGTGATTACAGGAACTTTGCATTCTTCTGGTATAGAAATGGGCCATTTAGGGGGTGAGAGGGGGGTAAAGTTAGTACTGAACCTATCTGCCAGGATGTTGCCAATATCAGTTGGTTCTGTATATTTAGTGCCATTGTGCTGTAATTCAGAGCAGATCTGAGTGTTACCATTGATATTCTTGACATAGCTATAGAATGCTTTGTGGATGTCTTTAGAATCAGTGGAGATTTTGTTTTCGTAACTAGCTTTGGAGGATTTTATGAGGGATCTCAAATTTTTACTGAGGCTGACCAGGGAGTTCCTTCAATCATGGGATTGTAATCTTTTTTGAAACAGTTTCTTTCTTCTGTTGTAGAGTTTGTTTATGGCAGGAGACCACCAGATGGGGTTCCTTTTTTGGTGGATAACATCTTGGTTCTGTTAGGGATTGCATGATCCATGCACTCGTGTAAGTGCTTATAAAGTGCATTTGTGTAGGATTCAGCAGTAGTACCTCTATTATCCGCATGGGTGCCGTGAAGTTTGCCACTTCTGTCTTAAGAAGCGTAAAGTTGGCTTTGGAGAAATTTTTTACTGTGGTTTCCCTAATGGGGGGGGGGGGGGCAGGATGTAGATGTCTACAGTAATTAGCTTGTGGTTGGATCTGACCAACGAGGAATTGACCTCTGGTGTGGAATACTGGTTGCCCATGTTGGTAATGACCAGGTCAGGATATTGCTGCCCCTGGTGGGGGTGTGGATAAGCTGATCCAAGGTGTTGTAATTTATGAATTCCAAAAAACGTTGAGCAAAAGTGTTGGTACATGAGTAATTTTCCCAGTTAATGCTGGGGTAGTTGAAATCTCCCATTATTAGGGTGTTGGGTTGTACCCTGATATTTTCCAATGTATCAAAAAATGAGGAGTGGGAATCCTGGGGCATGGTGGGAGATCTGTAGCAAGTTAGAGTTTGGATTGCAGTCTTGCCCAGAGTTAGTTGCACTTGGATAATCTCAGATGCATTATGCTGAGCAACGAGCCTGAAGGTGTGGATAGCCTTAATGAATATGGACATGCCTCTGTCTTTACTGTTTTAGTCCAGGTTAGGTGGCCAAAAGGTGTATTATGAATTATAGCCTGGTAATACAGAGACCATCTCTGGAGCCTTCAACCAGGTCTCTGTCACTGCACAGATGTCAATGTTCTCGATTTTAAGGAGTGCCTTGAGTGAGTGCATTTTGAGGTTGAGACTTCTAGCAATGAGTAGCATTACCCTCAGATTTTGCTTGCTTCTACCCGGTACGGTGGTGAGTTTGAAATTTGAACCTTGCCTAAAAAAGGCACTATGGGGGTGGTAAGAGCCTTAGCCAGTAATCCCAAGGTTGACAGGTGCAGGCCATCTCTGGCAAAGCATCGTAGTCTGTCAATCATGTCATCCCAGGCAGACAGATACTGGATCCCCTTAGAATGACACCAGAAGCTTAGCCAATTGTTGAAGTCAATCATTTTGTCGTTGTACTGTGGTATCATTCTGGGTGATGGCAGGATGCTACTCAGGGCTAGGGTCATAACTGCCTGGGCTACAAGATCAGACAGCTCCTCCATGTCCCTTTTCATGTAGTCCAGGGAGGTACATCTCAGGTCATTCACACCAACATGGACAATGACAGAGTCATATTTGTACTTGTTGTGGAGTGACCTGAGTGCGTGTGTTATGTGGCAGATCCTGGCACCTGACAGGCAGCTGACAGTAACTTTCTCCTTGTTTAGCCTGGTGAGTGGAACATCAGTGGGCTTGACTATAGAGTCACCTATGACAAGAGTGTCGGGTACATTGTTATGCCTTATGGGCTGTGGTTAAGTGGCACACTGAATTTGTGGGCTATGTGTCATTTGGGTTGTGTTGGGGGTGGAGGTTGCTTGCATTTCTGCTTTAGAGGTCCCTGTTGCTTGGCAGATTTTTATTGAGAGCCTCCACGAATATAGGTGTGTGTTTTGTGCTTTTGTGTGTTTTGGTGATGTAGCTTTTCAGGGACTATGTGATGAGTGTGGTGTGGTGCAAGTGTTTAACTTCTCCTCTTGACTGTCTAGTCCAGTCTTGGGTGAAGAGAGCTTTGCTTCCAGTTTGGCTATATAAGTGCATCTCTCACAGGTTATAATGTTGGGTGGTAGGAGGAGAGGGTTGTCTGTGTACATGAGGCAATTGCTGCATTGCCCCAAGATGCCCTGATTCATCAGGTAGACAGGAGAAAACACCAAGAGCTGACCCTTAGACATGCCTGGATTGGTGCTTATTTATTAAGCGCTAAAACCTGTTTTCCTCTAGACAAGTGAGGATAGCTGAGTGCTGTAGTAATTTGCAGCTTATTCAGTGCTTACAATGAATTCTGAGCAAGTGCTGAGCTCAAAGAAACAGATTTGAGTGTTAAAACTAAAATACTGGCTAGTTCTAAGTGAAAATTTGATGAGCAGACTTTATGGCGCCAGGAACAGTTTAACCCTAGCTAAGCGGCAGGAGATCAGAAGCTTACAAACAGTCCTGGATACAACAAATCTGTATCTGGACTAGACTACTTACAGCAAAGGCAGGAAATAAGCTTAGAATTTTTATTTTCATAAACATAACTTTATTATCCAATATTTATTACTTACAAATGAAACACAATATAGCTGACTGAATTCCAACATCCACATCCATGTAATATTAACCAGGGCAGCGTGACCTTGCTCATTCTGACCCAGTAAGCAGCATCCATACCTCAAACTCACTTACTTATAAAGGAGTGTCCCACTACTCAATTCATTTACCATTTATTGAATTGCACATCCCACTTATTTTACTTATGAAGCAGCATCCCATTACTAACTCCATTTACCACTTGTTGAATTAACATTCAACCAAATAAGCAGCATCCTCACCCCGCTTGCTTATTTATTGAGCCACCTTCAAATACTCAGTTTCCTTTCCCAATTCACTGGAATGACCATCCAAAAGGGGGGGGGGCAGAAGAGGGCACACCTGTCCTTCTTCTCTGCCCTACCCAATCTGACAAATAACCACAATCTCCACTATCCCACCAAAAGAGGGAGTGTAGGTAGCAAGTTAATGCCAAAATGTGATTTCTTACCCAGTTACATTTGCATAAGTCCCTTAAGCCCTTCCCTACCCATAACTCATTTCCTCCCTGTCATCCCTCCCCAATTAACCCTTCCCCCCACCCTCTTTACTTCTAGTAATATAATTAACTAACCCCACTCTGTAGATATCCCAGGACAAACTGGTTTGTTACCAAACCTCATTTCTCATGCACATATGCTGTGTCAGCATGATTCTGAGGCCTCAGTTTGCTAAATAGGAAATGTATAAAACC
>NC_056743.1:74293452-74323452 GCF_019279795.1 Protopterus annectens
GGGATTATATTTCAATTCATTTACTGTTTTTCGACATCAGTAACTGCAAGATTAAACCGAACCTTTTGAATCTCATGTGGAATTAGCTGTTTGGATTTATTAAGGCAAGAAGCACACTAATAAATTTAGAAGCAAAAACAAGCCACCTAGTTGCTCATTTTAATTAGCATTTGTTTAGCTATATAACATTTGTCTTTCAGTAAGAATTGTGGAGCATCAATGCTTGAATATTTATACAGAGCTGACAAAATTACTAATGACAGCATTTCATGAAGAAAACGTCTGGGAAACTCTGTGGTTTAATTATATCTGATTATCTTAAAATATCAAAGATAATTTGTGACCAAGTTATGATATGATTAGACTATTCATTTTGAAAGAATTCCATGGTGGATTAAATTCTGAATATTTAACAACCTCTTCAAAAGAAAAGTTATATTTTTATCTGTATAATATTTAAAAAATACTATACTTTTCATCTGTATCATGTATAAAAAATAATTCTAGAGGCATATATTGCATGTTTCTTAAATTATCAGCATAGCTTGCTATGGGAATAAACTGCCTTACCTCCCAGTGCAGTGAGACGGGTTGTGAATGCATCTGAAATGCATACAAAAATCACTACCAAAGTTTCCTAGAAAATGTTTGTGTTTACCTTAGGCAGTCTGATAAGGCAATCGTACAAAAATACATTTATCTGTGAATCTCTATGGAGGCCCAGCTTTATCGACTTTGCAAGCTTGCCCTATCTTGCATGCCAAATAGGTTATTCTATTTCCCTTTAAATTCCAAAGAAGTGTTGAAAGAATGATTGATGGTATATGTTGCCCCCCCCCCCCCCACACAGTTTGATTATATCTTTTGTACTGTGTGACCAAGTCTTGTTATTAGCTTGAATATCCTGGGTGTGATAATGCATACATTTTATTCTCAGTTGCTTGTTATTGCCTATAAACATGGAGAAGATGCCACACCTTTGTGTCTTCCTCGTGTGTTGTGTCACTATTTTCTGTTCATCCTAAGACTACTCTGTTATTCCTTCAGCTAAGGTACACCTCATTAAGGTGTTTCAGGGCTGCACAAACTGTTTCTACAGTACCCTATTGTACAACATGGCAAAAACCTTGATGTTTTTGCTGCCTGTCTCAGTTGATTAGTGTGACACTGTTTAATGGGTTGAGACAGCAAAAGTGTCGACCACACAAACTGCTTTCAAAGGTCAGATGTGCACCATATGTGTGATCATGAGAACTGCCTGGGTGACACACAGGCATATTATATAATATCCTAGCATTGCATGCTTCCTGGAAGGTCAGAGAGAAAAATGACAGCATTCAATACAGTAAAGCATAACCATCTAGTTTTGGCATGGCTCAACTAAAAGTAAGACAATTTCAAACTTACCTCCAAACTGGAACATTTAAAGTACACATAGAATCCTGCATTTTGACTGAAGGCACCATTTCCATAGGAGTCTCATAAGGATCGATCCTTGGACTAATATTATTCTCCCTATTTATCAATAGTATATCTGATGACATGAACCACGGCAACTTGGTCTTTTATGCAGATGACATTTTACTGCTTGACTCATATAACACTACCGCAAATTCTTCTAGATAAACTATAATCTAGCGTTACAGATTTATGCCACTGGATGAATAAAGAATATGTTCCTAATTTACCGCCTGGGTTTTAACATCTTGATATTTGGCAGCCTGTAAAAATCTACCTGATTCCCAGATCTAATTATTACTGATAACAATGGTAATCCACCACCACAGATAACAAAATACAAGGATCTAGAGATCACTTTGGTCCGTATTTTTTCATTGACCAAGCATAGTGACAATATTATTAGCGAAACACCTCAAATAAAGCAGTGCTATTGAAGTTCAAACTTTTTCATCTTGTAATATCCTAGGTAAAAATGTGGCTAGCATGAAAATGAATTATGAGTGTGGCACCACCATCAACAGATTACGCAAGTAATCAGAAATGAAATTCATTTAAATGGAATGTTTTGGAGTCTCATTACCGGTTACTTGTGTGGTAGGTATTAAAGAAATTTCTGATACTGACACATCACTAACAATTGTAATGAGTATTTGTACCCCATCCCCGTATGTTCATAGGTTAGTACTAGGCTACCTGCCCTTGCAAGCCATTTTATGCCTAGCCAATTATCCCTTGTGAGACTCAAACCCTGCCCCTTGTGTTTGTAAGGCAAACACCTTAACCATTAGGCCACCCAATTTTATTGGAAGCAGAAGGGGGTTTTATGTTTGAGAAGCATTACATGGTAGGGGAAAACTGCAAATATACTCAGTATGCTTTTGAAGTCCACAGTTCAAAAAAGTAGTCAACAAAGTACTCTCCTTCATCAAATATGACATTCCTGCTCCATGCTTAAACAAGCATAGATTTTTTTTTTTTTTTTTTTTTTTTTTTTGGTATTACAAAAAAAAAAAAGGAATTTCTCCAATTATTTTTCACCTATTGTTTATATGACTATTAGTGATTTCATGGACTAGCAGTCCAATATAGGTCATGTCTGTTCCATGGTTTCAAACTTTTGGACTAAACATTTGCAAGCTTTTATATGTCATACAAAAGGAGCATCTTATATCAATGTACTTTTCTGACTAGTTCATGTATTCTTGAATGTACTGCATAATTAGTTCAGTAATTATTTATCATTTACTGCATTGTCGACTAAAACTATATTGTGATTTTTCTCCCTTATTTCACAAAGGGAGATTTAGAAAAATACAGGATTGGGGATTCGCATAATGGTTAAGGTATTTGACTCACAGACACAAGGTACAATAACCCATATTATATAACGCTTTTAGGAAAATTCTTCTTCATATATATATATATATATATATATATATATATATATATATATATACATATATAAGCCTGATTTCTCTTCCATAATGTATTTGAGCTTTCCATTTATTAATCCATTTTGCACTCATTTAAGACTGTACTGTACCAGTAGCTAGCACTGGGTATTAAGTTTAAAATACAAATGAATGTAGGATTCTAATTTTGTGACAGTCTGAATCACTGAGTATAAGAATGATACTTTTGTTTTGCATGAACAGTGCCAAAATGGCAGTTAAATATAAATTAAGTTTATAATGCTCAATGCTAAAACTGCAAGAAAAAATAGGAATAAAAGAGAACAACAGCATTTTTGATAAAAAATGAGCAAAAATTTAGTGTCTACACGTACACATACATTATTCATATATGTTCACAGGTACCATATTTTCCCAAAAATAAGACCGGGTCTTATACTTTTTCCCCTGCCAAAACACACATTAGGGCTTATTATCAGGGGATACCTTATTTACCCCCCCCATACATCAATCTACATTTATTCATTTATTCATTAACAAAAATCGATATTTATTCATGTACACAAATCAACATTTATTCATGTACAAAAATCGACATTTATTCATCTACACAAATCAACATTTATTTGATACTTTTCCGTTATTGGGCAACAGTTCTAGGTAACGTGTTAAAAGTTGTGTGAGAATTCTACATAAAAGTGCAACAAACATTTCAACTTCAGAATATCTACACCTTGGCTTTCACAGTGCAATATTTCATGCGTAACAGAAAGTGCAGAAAAATCTCAATACATGTGTATTGGAGGTGGGGAATAAAACAGGTGAATAACTGCCAGTTTTTGAGTGAAGATGCTTTCTTTCTCCTTTACCCAAACCATAAGAGAAGAATGATGGAGAGTCATAAAAATGAAGTCTGGGAACTAGTGGCCTTACTTTGTAATTACCCCTTGATAATGAAACTTTACCTTAATACAATAAAGTCAAAAAACTGACAAGAGCTTGCTGGCAGCTGAAAGCAGAAGCAATCCATTCTGTTGCCCCGATAACAGAAAAGTTATTAAAATAGAGTCATGTCACCTTCTTCTGGAACATTGTCATAAGTCTCCAACTCCCAAATTCCGGCCTGAATTTCTTGCAACTCCATTTCCTGTAGAACCATTGGCCCCGATCTGTCATGCCTAGCAATAGAGCTCTCTTTAAATGAGCACTGTGTAGCCTGTGTAGCCTGCTCATAGTGCAGCTGTCAGTGATTTGATCCCATGAATTAATTCTTCACCCAAGCCACAACCTCTTGCAGGCTAGGCTTCACAAAGTTTCCACTCTGATTTCTCTCCATTCTATTTTCAATGTAGTCATTGAGTCCCATGCACAAATGGTCCTTGAATGGCTTGTTTATTGCAATATCAAGAGTCTGGAGATAGGCAGTCATTCCTGCGGGAATCATTATTTGATCTATTCTTCTCTGTGGAAGGAAGATCTTCATGTCTTTAGCATGGTGAGTACAAGCTGAATCCCAGACTAACAGACCTCTTTCACCACCTCGCAAAACAAGTGGCAGCATTACATCGACCCACTTCCTTATAACTGCTTGTGTGCACCAGGCTTTTTCAGTTTCAAGAATGTAAATGCCTGAAACATATTCAATCTTATCTTTCTTGCCCTTACTAATGACTAGAGATGGGGGTTTCTTTCCATCTAGATGAATTATCAAACTACAGGTAACATGTGCACTCTCATAACCAGTGGAGTGAATGTAGATTGATTAGGCACCCCTCTGATCAATTGTTGTTTGAGATCTTTAGCCCATAAACACTGCAGTTTCATCCATAGCAATCATGTAGGAGAGTTAGAATTTAGATAAGTCAATGCCATCAACAAAGGACTTGAATGCAAGTGCACGTTTAATAACTTCAAAATCTTCCAGCTTGAACAGTGTTGTTGATCTTCTTAGAGACAGTTCATATCACTGAAGGAAACCATCCAGCCAATGTTGTGATGTTTTGAATTCTTCTGGAGATATTTCTAACTGTGGTGCCATTGCAAGGGCAAATGCTTGAATATTAGCCCTGCGCACAACCAAAGCCTTTGCTCTCCTGTTAGGAATCCATTCACAGATGATGTCTTCCAGCTCAGGAAATAATGGTTGCCGACCTGATTCACACTTGCACTTCTTAGCATTTCCCTCATCCACCTGTTAACTGAGGTTATTGTACTCTGCTCACCATTTTTGGACCATTCAGAGATCCAACTTCTTCTCTTTGCAGAAAGCCATCAGATTCTTTTCCCGGTAGTCCTCCATGATTCCTTTCTTGTACTCGATGGAATAGCTCTTTCTTTTTGCAATTATCTTGTCCAGGGGGGGGGGTTAATTGAAGACTTACGAGACAGGAGTGGCAACAAAAATGCCAGCAGTTAAGAAGACATAATCACACCCATTCATTATCAAGCACACACGTTTTACGTGCGTTGTCTGTACTTTGACCAAAGTACACTTGCCAGTGTTTATGGGCCAAGGATCTCAAACGTCAAGTGTGAGTGAGGATTAGGGTTACAGTAAGAATCGTGGAGAACTCCCAGGGAAAGAATCTTATGACTTTCTGCAAAGAGAAGAAGTTCGATGTCCGAGTGGTCTGAAAATGGTGAGCAGAGTATTATAACCTCAGACAACAGGTGTCAATAATATTATTATTTTATAATTCAACATGTCTGTCATGTGTTGTTGACGATCTTAACTGGGGCTTATTTGTGGGGTAGGGCTTATATCATGACCACCCTGGAAAACCATGCTAGGCCTTATTCTCTGGTTAGGTCTTATTTATGGAGAAATACGGTATACTATATATAATGTTGTGTCTTTTGGCATTCCCCGGTTAGGGGTCGCCACAATGGAACTCCGGTCCACTAATGATTGGCAGTTGATTTTTACATGCCGAATTGCCAGCCCTGATGCACAACCTTCAACGAAGGTACACCCATTGACGCATGTCTCCATGCAGAAGACGCTCTAGCTGAGAATTCAACCGGATACCGTCTTACTGTGAGGTGACAACACTACCGCAGCACCACCACCGCGGGTCCACTATATATATATATAAAATGATTTATTTAATTTTTTAAGTAATCCAAATCCTTCTATTCCAGTTATATTTGGTATTCCTAAAGTCCAAAAAGATATTGTTATCACAACCATACAGGCTAATTGTGTTGGCACAAAATTCAAAGACTTAAGCCTTCACTGTTTTTGTGCACCATATTGTGTAGATGATGATTAACTTACTGTTAGATATTAAAATATTCCCGGGCTTTTCTCACAAAAATCAAACCTCAGTTTTTTAGCATAAAATGTGGTTTCTCTACTACTGATGTCACAACATTATTCATGAGTATACCCCAAGAGACTGGATTAGAGTTGCTTCATTCATCCATTGCTGACCTTACTAACATGGAATATCATTTGATTAAATTTTTTGTGGATGTTATAGGCTTGATTTTATTTAATAATTGTATTCATTTTGAAGGTGAATAGTTTTTGCTAGACAAAAGATGTAGCTATAGGAGCTAATTGTGGCTCTATTTATACAAATTTGGTCTTGTACAGTTGGGAAATTGAGATTTTTGGGTCAGACTACCAACATCATTGGCAAGTGTATCTGTTTTATTTGGATGACATTGTTATTTTATTAAAAGAGACTAATATTGTTTTAGGTTAATTTATTTCTTGTATTAACACACATCATTCCTTAGGTTCACTTAAAGACACTCTATTGATGAGGTAGATTATCTAGATGTGACCATTTTTAAAGATTATGGGAAACAATGTTTTGGTTCCAAGATATATAGGGAACTGTCTTTTTCCAACAGCTGTCAACCAAATTATCGTAAGAAGAACATTTTTAAAGGGCAGTTAGGACAGCAAGAATGTGTTCAGATTTTGAAAATTTTACATCTGAAGTGGATAAGGTATTCACTATGTTCCAGGATGGGAACTACCCTTTTTAATTTTTACTTAAAAATATGAGGAGGTGGTAAACAGATGGGGTACTAAATACAGACCTCTTTTGGGTGCTGAACAGCTAACTACATGCAAAAAACCTGTCACATAAAATTAAGAACAGAGACGCCTTTACAAATTGGTGGTAACATTTAACACCTCTTCTAAAAAGATTAAGAATATAGTTACTAATAACTGGAATATATTAAAATTTAATGATGAGGTTTTTAATATTTTATGTGAGGAACCTAATTTTTTGTAAAAGACAGGTAGAAATTATAAAAATCTGCTTGAACACCCAATTAATTACAACATATGTATACATGTCAGTGACACTAGGCAATGTGGAGCTTGTAACCCATGCCCCCACGTGTTGGAACAAGACCATGTTATTTTGGATGCCTTCCCATATAAGTTCCATTTGGTTACTGGCAATTGTGCCTCTAAGGGGGTGATGGATATAGCAGCCTGTAAAAAATGATCAAAATATAATGCAGGAAAAAATTAAAGGAAATTTAGAAAAAGAATTTATGAGCATATTTATGATATTTCAAAGAACAATGCTAATAATGTTGTATTTAAACACACAACTATGTAATTAATTCACATTTAGGTTTGGTTTGCTGGAAGTGGTCCCCTATAAAATAACAAGATAGAATATAGAGAAATGATCTGTCAACTTTGTTTGAATGCTTCTAATGGGTTAGGTTTAAATGACCAGGTTTCCATTGTTCCAGTACTTAAGCTTAGAGCTACAAAAGTATAGTAAATTATATAATATTATAATAAAATTAATATATACTGTTTTTCATTATTTATGTGTTATGTATAGGTAATGGTTTTATCCATAACATTAAATTATTTGATTTTCTTATTGTATATAATCATGGGATTTTCTGTTTTCTGATTGGATAACGGAATACATGTGATGTGATTAAAGGGTTTATTCGAATCATGGTGTTTTTTTCAATTTATGTTTCTGATGAAGTCCTGTGATTTATTAGGGATGAAAGAGCTTAATCATTTTATTAATGCTGTGTTCATTTATTAAAAAAAATGTCAATTTTATAACTATTTTGAGTTTGGACTTCTTTTTGGACCATTGTTGATGGTTTGCGGCTGTTGCGGGATACCCAGTTGCTATTGCAGATACTATCTGAGCTGTTTTGTTTTTTTTCTGAGTTTTCAGTATTCAGCTACACGTGCAATGTTGTGTTTTGTTGTTTATTTTATAAGTTGCATTTATACTTAGCCAATGTTTGCATGGTATGCTCAATTTTCTATAATAATTTAAACTATAGATGTTATTGTATTATTTTTGAAGACTGTAAAATTATTGTTCTTAAAATGTTTTTGTAATACTTCAGAGCTTTTATCCCCAGCCACCGCTGAAATTCAGTATCCACTCAATTGGTGTTTTCCTGGTAATCAAATGTCAATAAATAAAATAAATGTGTCTATTTTCAATATGAGATTGATTTGGTTTGCTGTAAAACATGAAATAAATTTTTTTAATTAAATAAAATTGTTGATTATTGTAAAAGTAAAAAAAGAAAATGGTGTGTACAGTGATTGGTTTGAATATTTCTCTTGTTATTGGGGAGAGACAATCAAGTAATAGGATATTGGTATGGCTCTGGGAAATGTGTGTGTGTGTGTGGGGGGGGGGGTGGCCAGTCCATCACCCTGCCTAGCGGTCTATTTGACCACGACCCTGCTCTGAGTTAGGGTCTGATTTCTGAGCTACATAAAATATCTTTTACTGCAGAATTAAGAAATTTATTTTGTAACTTGTGGTTTTAACACTCATCATGAAGCTCACTTCCTAGATCTAAGGTATAAGGTAGTTCATGTATCACACATAGACCTTTATGTATTCCATATAGGCAAAAACACACATGCATGACATGCGCGCAGACACACACAAGTACACATGCGCAAATATACGTACTCTCAAGCAGACATACCTAGATATAGTTTGGAACATAGCAAGGTGGCTCCTCAATGGGCTTAATAGATATGAAAAAGTAGGCGCACACAGTGATTATTTTCAAAAGACAGCACTACATTTCTTTTCAGTCCATGATAAAGTCAGCTTTCTAAGTGTTTAAACATAATCTGTTTCTAAATAAGAACCTTGATGTGTCTGTTGTTTGAAATTCAACATCTTTTGGATGCAGCAGGCAAAAGAAACTTCCTGCCTATGCCTAATGTTCTGATTTCAATTGTTGCTGATGAACAGTAAGTAAAATTCCTTGTGTTGAAATTGGAAGAACTTTCTTCTCTCTTACTGCTCTCCTGGTATTGAACAGTACTACTGTGGGGTTCCTGGAGTCTATCTGTGACACAGCAGTGTGTTGATGTCCCAGGAGAGAAGATTAAGGGCTGAAAGCTAAACATTATATGAATAGCTTCTGTATGCAAACGATAGTTGATGTTGCTGACAGAATGGTAATGGTAGTCAAACTTATGGCACAGCCAAGATCTACACATCCACTCAAGCTTCTTAGTAGCAAAAAAGAGATAAAATACTAGCTGGTGACATTTGAAAGAATAGCCAGCAAAGGGACATGAGAGTGGCTCAAATTTTTGCAGATCATCTCATGGGGATGCCTCACTGTACATACATGGACATGTCATGGAGATGCCCCACTGTACATACATGGACATGTCATGGAGATGCCCTACTGTACATACATGGACATGTCATGGGGATGCCCCACTGTACATACATGGACATGTTTTCTTTGAATTGCACTGTTTTGATAAGGTATAGAAAAGTATGATAACAAGGGCATAAGTGAGCTTTGAGACTTAAATTCTTAAGTGTCATAAATGGTCTTTCTATGGGAGCAAAATGGAAAGAGAACAACTACTTGCACTAAAGTATATTGTAATGTTCTGTTTAGATCTAAAGGCTATTAACAGTAAGCATACAATGATGTAAAGTTCTGTTTAGATTGAGAGACTATTAACGGTAATTTTACAATTATGGAAATACTTATTAAAAACAAATTTAAGAGTGCTAGGGAACAAGATCAGGCAGAATAACATGTTTCTAAGAGCTTTGTAACACTAACAGATGACATACAGGGCTATGATAATATCCGCGAGGAATCACCTTCTGAAGTATCTAATAAAATGTGAATTAAATGAAAGGGATTATGTATTCTAGATTAAGATTTTAATATAGAAAGTGAGGGCATATTGATAAATACTTTGGTGGTGAAATTAATTAGAATCCCCCATATGACCAAATAATGAGTCAGGAGGAGTGAAGAAATCATGAAATGCATGTAAAGACCAGGATGGTTGAGACCTAATTCTGTTATTGCACTACTGTAAATCTGACAAAAAGTGCATGAAGAAGGCATATAGGCAAGTACTACACGCGGAATAGGATAAACCCTACCATCACTGACGAAACCAGAAAACATACTGTAACATCCACTTTACTCCCAACCTTCTTTACAGTGCACAATTTTTTATCAGTCTGCTGACTACTTAGTCCAGCCTCCTTGAGGAATGTTATAGCAAAGTAACTAGATTTGCAGTTAATCTGCCTCACAAATCTCACCAATGTCTGGCACTTAATTCACTTGGACAGAACTCCCTCACTTCCTAGCCTGCTCACAATTTGTCACCCCCCCCCCACAACCTTAACAACAAACCTCAAAAATGTCCACATTGAGACCATATCCTCCCTCTCTATGAACCAAATAGAAACCGACTGCTGCTGCAAATAACCAGTTCTAACAACCTGTCAGGTGTTAACTCCTCCCACTCATATAAAAGCTGGAACTCTTTGCCACTTACCTAAAACTAATTGATAATTCAAAAAGCTTGAAACTAGACTTAAAACAATATCAGTGGGTTTGTGGATTTGATCCTGCTCTACAACTGGTTATTCTGCTGTACTTTTTGTCATCCACTGCAGATACACGTTTCTCTTCTCATAATCATATATGCTGCCCTCTTTTTGATACCCTACTTCTTTTCCCCAGGCACTCTTGCCCCAGACTGACCTTATTGCCTCTCGCACATTATCCTACTACTGGGCCTTTTCTACTCTTCTGTCAATACTCGATCTACTGTCCCTCATTTGTTTCTCTCTTTATGAGCATGACTCTCTGAAGCCTCACGTCACGTGTCTTGTACTGTGAAATATTTTGTTTTATTTTCACTCTGTTGGGACAATTTAAATATAAATATTTCCAAGTATTGTTTTCATGCTGTCTTTTTGAAAGTCTGTGTTAGACTGGCATACAGCATTTTAAACAGCAGAGTGTTAGCAAATGTATCTGTATCCCGATCATTCATACTGTAGCTATTCTCCCCGGGCCTCCACTGAAAAGGGTGTTCACCCAAACAGATTATCCTGGTAAACAAATGTAATAAATAAGTGAATAAATAAACTGCAAGGGATTATATCTGTAAGAAGAAGGTCTGCGTAAAAAGGTTAATTAAGGTTATTTGCATCCATGTAGAGAAAAATGATATTGCAGAGTTACCAAGATGGCGGTAGAAGCCCGAATTGGGAAAGTTCTGCACCCAGTAGCTGTGATTGCCTGTTGCACACAAGATTTAGTTATTGGGCAGCACTTGCAATTTTTAAAGACCTTTGGATACAGTGGGACAGGGGCAATGCTAAGGAATCTAGTTCCTAGTACAGAAATAAATCTGAGGGAGTTCACCAGTTTTCAGGACACAGACATGCCCACCACCTGACAGGTATATAAAAGTAAGGATTCTATAAGACTCAAAAAGAAACAAGCAAGCCCAAAGAAGACCAACTTATGTATATATATATATATATATATATATATATATATATATATATATATATATATACATACACAGAGGTGAGGAGGGACTCTGCCAACACTGACACCCAGTAAAAAGGTAGACAAAGGTAAGGGTTTGATAAACATCTAGGGAGGAAACAAAGTATTTAGAGCAAAAGGAGTTGTACTGGCAAGTCAGATTACATGCAGCTTAGTGCTGAGGTCTAAATGATGCCCTTTCAATAACAAGTATTTTGAAATTAAGGGCAAGATAAACCTTTAATTGTATTGCTTTTCAGTTTGATGCATTTTGAATCTTTGAGGAATTATTTTCTTATTCTGTATTTGAATATATAACATCAGAGTGAGAATACTTGAAATAGAATGACTTTACCTCTGTATAGTTTTATCATATTTAATTGTGAGATGTGTTGTTTTACAGCTTGTCCAGCTATAATGAATATCAAATGTCTATTGGTGCCCACAAGCATGTGACTATACCTGCTTCTTTAAATAGTTTTTGAAAGAAACAAAATCTGTTCTGAAGATGTCCTGTTTAAGGACTGAAGCACTTAACTGATTCACTGTGCTTTTAAATAAATAAGTTTACCTAAATTAGTTGTTTTTGTTGGTCATTAGCTCATTTTCTACAAATGAGCATAATAATCTTGGTTAATGTTACAGTGTGAGAATAAAACAGGCTTCTGACCTCACATGTATCCTGGGTAACAAAACTCCTACTAGCTAAAGACTTTATATCAAAACATTTGGGTTGCTTAGACACTACTAAAGATTTTTTCAGACAGTAAATTTGGGATTAGAGTGAAAATTATTCATTGGGGCTTTTTCTGGTAGTATAAGACATTTATTTTTTCCAAAGACAGCACAGTGCATCAAAGAGTTTATTTCTTTTTGCCAGAGACTCTTAACTGCCCTTAAGTTTAGAGTGTGTTTCACAGGAATGCTATACCTGTGAGTCTGACTGCTAAGAAGTTCAAAAAGAGACGTATAATAAGAGAAATGACACTGCATGCCAGCGAGAGGTCTGGAGAAAGATATTGTTATCTTAATGCAGTTCTTTGAGTTTGATTTTCCTGTTCCTACACATTGAATTTGAGAGAGTATGGACAAGATTCAGAAATGCATAATGTGCCGTGGAATCCTATTCTTGAAAGAATTGCACAGTGCATTATGAGCGATTGATTCAGAGACAACCATAACACTACAGTGGTACGTTTCAGCCCATAGTATGACAGCAGCATCTCTGATCAAGTCTGCATGCATATTGGGCATTTCATGGGGTGTGATTAATGCCAATTAGCCATGTGTTCTAACCCCAGAAATTTACACTGACATCAGAATGGTGTTACTGCACGATTGTGGCTACTAGCAGCACTGTAGGTAATGAATGCAAAATTGTGTGTGTGTGTGTGTGTGTGTGTGTGTGTGTGTGTGTGTGTGTGTGTGTGTGTGTGTGTGTGTGTGTGTGTGTGTGTGTGTGTGTGTGTGTGTGTGTGTGTGTGTGTGTGTGTGTGTGTGTGTGTGTGTGTGTTCCGTCCTGTCATCCCTATGCAGGTCACTGATAGGTAGTGTTCACTGAGTTGTGTATCGCTAACAAACCACACAAAAGTTGTCATTCAATGAAACAACATTCAACTATTGCATCCATACCCATTATAAATAAAGCAAAATAGAACTTTTCTTCTTAATGCTGGTTTAGACATATAGTAAGGTGTTATACCCAGCCATTTTCACACAGAAAAAATTAAAATGTATAAAATATATACAGCACATATTTACATATTAAAAAATCTGTAAATCTTCCTCTTGCAGCCTCCCATTATCCATTGAGTAGAGCAATACTGTTCAGTTTTCGGATACTGTTAGCTTTCTGCTGGACATTTTACATTCATCGTATGTCCATCTCACTTTATAAGGATTTCTATAATTACATCATGCACTCCTTACACACAAATCCATCATCTATAACTTATTACTTTCTCATCTGATTTCAGTACTGCACATGTGCAAAAACAGAAAATGGTTATACTTTCAACTCTCAGAACATCAGACGACCTGGCAGTCTTAATGACTGTGAGACCATATTGTTTAAACAAATTATTGATTCTGATTCAGTGGTGTTTTTCAGAGTGCTAATTGTGTTCTCTTCCTCTCATATGTCAATAGAGAGCCTGGTTGTTATTCTGTCCGTCTGCTATGGTGTATTGATTCAGAAAGCTTGTTTCTCATGTATTAATTGCCCAGTGCAGTCAGAAATCAAACTGATTGTTTCCCTTCTTACATCAGTTTTTGTGTCAATGTCAGGCAGAGGTTAGTTTAATGCATTATCCAACATTCTATGAGTGGTTTTAGATAGTATAATATTGACGTACCTGTTAAAACACTTGTTATTTGCAGTCCATGCACTTTATATATTTTAACAAAGGTTCAACTATTTCCAGAAATCTATAACATCTTCTATTAAAATGCAGGATATAAAACATGTGACAGTAGTTTAGCTTGTGTGATTTCTAATCCCTACTTGCATTGACGAAGAATGTTTAGCAATGCATAAGCGAATATACAGAAATTTCAGCCAAGGGTGAAAAAAAGGAAAGTTAAAACAAGAAAATTACCAGTTCCAAACGATGACTCAGCTGGTGAGATAATGACGCAGTATGGTCAAAGAAATGGAGGGAAACAGAGGGAGTAATACAGATAATAATCAGGTAACTATACCCAACGAGTCATGCTGCAAAAATTAACTGTGTGGTAAAATACAGCCTACATCAAGAGTCATATTACAGTAAATAATTTTGTTTTGTATAATTTCTTGTATAAATTTTTGTATAATCTCTGTATGTGGAGCTTTTGTCCCCGGGCCTTTGTTGGAAATGGGTCTTATCCCAGTCGGACTTTCCTGGTAAACAAATGTTAAATAAATAAATAAAAATAAATATTTTCCTGATGGATCCTACATAAAATATGTATACATAATGTGCAAAATTGTTGAAAACAGTGCCGGGTCACGTGCACCTTAGGTCCTGGGATGTTTTCAAACCATTGGTCCATCACAGACAGACACGTTAAAACGCACAATGTTCTTTTGGATGACTTTCATGATTTAAGACCATTCAAAATGCTGTTGTTACACTCCACTATGACTTCAGCCATCAATTGCTTGCTTTAGAGAGCTGCTGTGTGTAATGCTTACTCACACAAGGACAAAGCTAAAAATAACGAGGAGACACTTGCCAAAATTAAGGGGAGATGTTAAATATTACTTTTATCTACAGAAAGACGTCTTGCATTAAAATGGATTTTATGAATGATGTTTAGTAAGAAATCGAAATGTACTCATTATTTAGTGATTTCATTTCCTAACAATTTGTCAGAAGACCACACATTTTATGAGAAAGAGTCCAAATATATTAGGCAAAATAAGGGACATGCTGTGAAATCAGTAACAATTGAGAAATCCACCAAGCCCGCATGTAGCTCTTACTCCACCCATAATGGTGTAACTTGGTCAGTCATGCAGAAGCCAAATGAAGGCTGAGAGACTCAAGCCCTGTAATCCAGGAAGTAGCTCTTTAACAGCCCATAGCCATACTCATCTGCACTAAGTGCTGGACCAACTTCTGTAGACCAAACACAGTGCATTTTATATCTGTGTGCCTGCAAAAAATGTATTCAAAATTAAGATATTAACATTAACGTCACGGACTTTGTGCTATCCAATTTAGGCAGAGTTTAATAAATAAACACACATTTTAAAATCAAAGAAAATAAGATAAACAAAGGATAAAACCCACTCACATGATGAAGTTCCTGCATACTACATGATTACTGTAGTTCATAGGTACTTACTAGGATAGCAGTCCAGGGAACCATTGAGGGGTTTTGTGCAATTGTCCAGTCAACCAAAAGCACTCCCTGTTTAAATGACTTGCTCAGTATCACACAGTAAGCAAATGTGGTCTGAGGGTATCAAACTCTGTACCATAGGAAAAAAACCCTAATCCTCTGCACCAACTGACAGACTGAAACAGAAAGGGAGGAAGTACTCAAACCTCACTCCCTTGACATAGGAAATAGCAGCAGTAACCCACTAGGATAACACATAAGTTATGATTAGAACAGCGGGATGCAGGAACCAAATATTTATACAAATACATTCAGATGTGATCCTCAATTATGGCTTATAAAAAAAGTCACATGGTAGGCACAAGGAAGTGAAATGATTCAAGCTCTGTACTACAGGAAGCAGTGGATTAATATCATGCAGCTTTAAGTGCTAGACAGCTCCAAATTACATAAAATGCTAACAGAACAAGAAGTGTTGCATTGGCATGTATTTCTGAACAAAAAAAAGATAAGAAATTGTAATGTGTGGAATTACTATACGACTGAAATCCTCATAATTTATCAGAAAACAGAAGGTAATGATGGGTGGAGCATAAACAAGGTGACTATTTTATTACAGGACCTAAACTGGGACACTTGAGGGCCACCCCAGGAAGCCAGGTCTGCAATCCCATTCTACCAGCCCCCATGGGAGTGGAGATAGGGCAGCTATGTCATCTCACACCAGGGCAGGCAGGTTGGCCTCCCGTCTTTCAAAAGGCACTGTGGGGATGCCACTCTGTGAATAGCACCACCCAGGAGGCAAGAGGTCACATGCCAGGAGGTTTGAAGCAATGCACATTTGTCAGTGCCTTGCATGTGGGGGTGAGAGACTGAGGTGTGCAGTAAAAAGTTCAGGGATGGGGGGGGGGTCCAAGGCCATCTCCCCAGCGAGTTTGAAAGCCCTAGATGCAAGGCAATGTGGAGAACCAATGTCATGGAAGTCTGAATGAGAGACTGTCTGAGGCTTCGTGGCCCAGCAGAGTTCCATGAGGCTGGGAAGATCCCCTGAGAGGCTCCAAGAGCACGCATGACACTGCATGATTTGGAAGCAGTTAGGAGCTATGTAACCCTGGAAAAGAGCTCACTCTCCTGGCTAGAAGTGGAACCCCAGAGGGGGTCAGTCCCGATGTAAGTCTGGAAGGGAGAGAGAGGTGAAAAGTGAGTGGTACAGGACAGCTATCACCTGGATGTGGGGGTATGGAACATGTCCCCTCTGGGACAGATGTCTGGAAGGGGGAAAAAGGCAGATAGTGGCAGGGCTGGACGAACTCCTGCCTGGGTGAGGGGGTTCAGGTAGAGCTCCCCACAATGTTAGTCTTTAAGGGAGTGCTAGGGTGGACATCAGCAGGGTCTGGAGAGCTCCTGCCTGGGTGAGTGGGGTCAGGCACAGCCCCTCCCCATGATAGAAGTCCTTAAGGGAGCAACTGGTAGACAGTGATGGGGCCAGAGCTCCCATGATGGAAGTACTTGAGGAAGTTCCAGCGTGGATGGCAGAGGGGCCTGGAGAGATCCTGCCATGGTGAAGGCATCCAACTTCACCCCATAACTGACAGCATCTTTGAAAAATTTCAAAGTCCCCAGAGCTGCTCTGGATGGGAAAGCAGGGGGACTCTGAGGCCTTCATGAGAGTGTATCTGCCCCTCAGTGGCCCAGGGGAGTTCTTTTAGAGTGGATGAGATTGGAGGGAAGCATCCCTCAGGGGGTCTGAGGGCATGAGCAATCCGGCACAATTTGGCAGCCTGCAGGAGACATGCAGGCGGTGGAGTCCCCTGACATGGAGGGCCACAGCTAGGGAAGGTCTCTTGGCCAGGTCGAAGGGGAGAACTGTAGGGTTTGGCCCTGACAGAAGTCAGTATGGGAGCAACAGCCAGATGGGTGTAGGGACTGGAGAGCTCCTGCCTGGGTGAGTGGGGTCAAGCAGAACTCCCTGTGATGGAAGTCCTAGAGGGAGTGACTGCCTGATGGTGGCAGGGCCTGGAAGGCCACTGCCAGGGTGAAGGCATCTGACCTTACCCCATACCCAGTGGCATCCCCAAAAAATCACAAAATTCCCAGAGCTGCTTAGGATGGGAAAGCAGGAGGACTGGCCACCCTGGGAACCCAAGTCACCATTCAGATTCTGCGGTCTAAACTGGGAGATTTCTGTGTCCCAAAGACAATGTTTGGGATTCTGGGACAGAGAATGGCATCCCCAAAAAATCACAAAATTCCCAGAGCTGCTTAGGATGGGAAAGCAGGAGGACTGGCCACCCTGGGAACCCAAGTCACCATTCAGATTCTGCGGTCTAAACTGGGAGATTTCTGTGTCCCAAAGACAATGTTTGGGATTCTGGGACAGAGAATTCCAAACTGGGACTGTCCTGGAAAAACTGGGACCGTTGGTCACCTTGCCATAAATATAAGGCAAAATAATCAATGTTCTCCAAAACTGAAGACAGATATGAGACAGACTACTTGAATTCAATAAAAAAGTTAACCAAATAACAGGTTTTGCATAAATAATCATTTTCAGAGCCACAAAACTTATAAAAGTCCAATGACAGACATTACTGTGTGTAAACCTCAGTTACTTTTAAACATCAGAAAATGAAAACATTACCCAAACCTCAAAACCCTCTAAGACACAGTTCTCATAAACTCTGCATGCACACAAACAAGACAATTCCCACCTACAGCACATAAAACCAGATCTCATTCATAGGAGGTTACTAGACTAATGGCCCTGGGGCCCTTACAAGTTTAGCTAAGAGTTTATCCCCTAAAAAGAAACCTCAGTCAGCATCTGTCACCCCTGTCAGTGTGAGGCAAAGGTGAAAACCCTGGGACAAATTTGTGGTTTCCCATCCACGCTTAAGGTTGCGCTTGAAGAGGGTCAGTGATGTGCTCTGTTTGACGTGTATGGGAAGCCTATTCCAGAGATGGAGCAGCCTCTGGGAGACAAACCTGTCTCTCCAGCAGGTTTTGTTGATGTCACATATTACATTTAGGGCTTTCAAGCTGGTAATGCGTGACAAGTTAGACTTACAGATATGGAGCATCTCTACTAGGGCAGGGTCAGATATTGCCTTGTAGGTGAGACACAGATCAGCTCTGAGCAATCTGTATGATACCAAGTAGAATGATAGTGATTTGAGCCTGTCCACATAGGACAGGTGTTGGAGGCCATGGATTTTTTTTTTTGTGAGGTATTTCTGTGGCCTTTCAGTTGGTGCAGGTGTTTGAAGAGGTACATACCAAACAGGGCATTATACTCAATTATAGGCCTAATATGAGAGGAGTACACAGAGGGGTAATAACCTCCTTTTTTCTGGATGCAATCCCTTTACTTATGAGATGAACCAAGTAAAAAGCTTTTCTGACCACTGCTGCTACATGATGGTTGAATGTGAGATTGTCAACCTGTGTGCCCAGGTCTCTTACCACAGGTTGTGTGCTTAGTGAGGATGAGTTGATGTAATCAGTAGGGGTAATGTTTTGTGCTGAGCTGTATGATAATACATGAGAAAGGTAGCGGGGAGTCCTATTTTGAAGTCAGTTCCTGGTAGGAAAGACAGTTTTTTAACTAAGGTCTAAACTTCTTGGTTTCATCCCACTCTTCTGTAGTTATTTGCTTCCAATATCTTGGTTTCTTTATCAGTTTTCCCTAGTACATTCCAGCCCTGTCTTGCCTAGTTTCTGTGCCCATATTTGCAGTCATTCTTATTGTCAAAATATTTATCCATTCCTATGTTAGGTTAATTCTCAGAATAGTTTCTGCAAATTTATGAGTTTAATATTCTGTACGGTTATTATTCCCCTTAAGGATCTGAATCCACAACCCCCCTCTTGCCTTCCTTAACCCCCCCCCCCCATCACCACCACTTTGTCATCTTCCAATTTCTCGGGTTTTGTAGTATCGGTACTTGCGTATTATCGCAACCAGATTTCCAAGCTGCAGTAATTTGTTTTACCGAAAATATTTATGTTGACCTTAAAAGAGGTGTCTGGACTAGTAATTATTAGTCTGTCAGATTGTGTATGACTCGTATTAATGTAAATCAGTAAAACATTTATACAACTATTCTGGTATCAACTTGTGCTTTCTGAACGATAAGCAATATGAAACTAATGTTTGTCATTATAGGCTGACCGCATTACTATTACAACATGGGTTGGGAGGGTGGCGTAATGGTTAAGGTGTTTGCCTTACACAAGGCAAACACAAGATACAGGGTTTGAATCTCACAGGGGATAATTGGCTAGGCTTAAAATGACTCACAAGGGCAGTTAGCTTAGTACTAACCTATGAACCTATGAACTGAGTAAAAGGCTTTTCTGATCACTGCCGCTACATGATGATTGAATGTGAGATTGTTGTCAACCTGAGTACCCAGGTCTGTCACCACAGGTTGTGTGCTAAGGGTGTTGTCATTGATGTGATAATCAGTAGGGGCTGTTTTTTTTTTGCTGAATTGTATGATAATACATTTTTTTTGTGTTTAACTTAAGGCCATGACTTTGTCACCAGTCATTTGTTGCTGTGAGACTCTCTTGCAGTATGTTAACATAATTTGGGAGTCAATGGCAGCACCCAACTTACAGTTATCCACAAACTTGGTCAGCCACAGGCCCTTTGTCTTTGCCTGGACTTCTGAGAAGTAGATGCCAAACAATAGGGGTCCCAGGACAGATCCTTGGGGAGCACCACTAGTGACAGGTCTGCTGTCAGAGGAGGTGGCACTTCTTTTACCTTGTGGGTCCTATCTGTGAGGCAGTTGGCCACCCACCTGACCAGATAGGGATTTACACCAAGTTGAGTTAGCTTTTCAATGATGCCCAAGTGGGGGATTGTGTCAAAGGCCTTGGCAAGTCAAGGTAAGCTGTATGTACTGACTTTCCCTCATCCAGGGCCTTGGTGACAGTCTCAAAGAAGTCAACCAGGTTCATCAGGCAAGAGCTGTCCCTGAGGAATATGAATTGGGTGGGGTCAAATGCTTGGAGATTGCCTCATTATGTCTCAACCACCACCCTACAATAGTTTCATCATAGATGACTACTTTGAGACACACTGATGTCTCTCTCACCAGGCTGGATAAGGATAAAGTTACAGTTAGTTGTCTGTAAGGTGCCAGGATACATCAGATCATGCAAGAACTCATGTCACTAAACCCCAAGTACCAGTATATCTCATAGTCCATGTGGGCTTAAATGACCTGAGATGTCCCTCTCTGGACCATATAAAAAGATACATGATTGAGCTCTCAGAATATGTGTTACAGGCAGGTATGAGCCTAACACTGAATATCATTCTGTCATCTCCAAGGATGAGGTCACAATACCAACAGAAAATGATTGACTTTAATAATTGGTGTAGCTACTAGTGTCACTCCAAAGGGAGTCAATATTTGCCAGGCTGGGACAATGTGGCAGACAGAGCATGCTGCTTTGCCAGGGATGGTCTTCATCTGTTACCACTAGATTTTCAGATATTGATCAAAACAATATCCACCTCAGTAGTGGCCTTTTTAGGCATTGCCAAACAGACAAGCCTTTCAACATAGCAAAATATGCTTGGATAAGCTAAAGATATTACTGCTTAATGCTAGAAGTCACAACAAGAAACTGCACTCCCTGGAAGCACTCCTCATCCTGGAGAATGGTGATATCTGTGCAGTTACTGAAACAGGGTTCAAAGCCATGCAAAGCACTCTAGTAGTGCATGGCTATAATGCATTTCATACATTCCAATTACCCACTGCAAATAAAAGGGCAAAATCTAGAGATGTATCTATCTACATAAAGGGGAGCACACCTCAAGATAGCTCAAACAATATGACGAGCTTGACCTAGTCCATGTGCAAGTAATGAAAGGAAAAATTCATTAACATATTTTTGCTATCTACAGGTCCCCCAGCATGAACCAGGAAACTCATACATACCTGAAGATACTTGAATAACTCACCAGTCACCCCATTACCATACTCATGGGGGATTTTAACTACATCTCCATTAACTGAGAAGCATACATGACCAGTAACATGCAGGTCCAAAGATTTCTAGACAGTGTGCACAACAGAATAAAACACCCCTCATCAGTCTAAATAAGCAAATCAGAAAACTAATCAAGTCATCAAAAAGCATATTTTGAGGCAAAAATAGTCTGATAACCAAAAGGCATTTTCAGTTATGTCTGCAGTCTTAAACGGCAACACCCAATACTGTGTAGAATTAGTTATAGATGGCATCACCTATACTCAGCCCGAAGTTATAGCAAAGCTGCTGGCTTTTAAATTCAGCTTCAGCTCAGATCTGACCTCCCCATCCCTTCTGATTACCTCCCCAAGAAATACCTGTCATCTTTCCTTGACCAGTAATTGCCAAAGAACAGGTCACCATTCTGCTTTCTAAAGCTAAATACATAGCTTCAATCATATCCCAGGATGCCTCTTAAATAACTTGAAACAGAACCTGTCAGGCCCACTAGAATCTCTATTTAACCACAGCTTCTAGAGTGGCTTTGTCTTGTTGGAGTGGAAAACAGTGGCTGGCATCCCTCTGCATAAAGGGGGACCATCAACAGACCCAGGAAACTGCACACCTATAAGTCTGACTAGTCTTATAGGCAAGGCCATGGAACGAATAATCATGGCCCTGATAAATAATAAAACAGGAAACCTGAAAATCCTGGACCCAACCCAGTTTAGCTTTGTCAAGGGCAGATCATGCTTGGTCAATCTGCTGGACTTCTTTGAGAAAGTCACTAGGGCCATGGATGATCTGGCCAGAGCATTTGACACAGTTCCCTGGTCGAGTATTATAGATAAACTCACAAAGTGGGCATAAATCTCTACATCACCAGGAGGATAGCCACATGGCTCATGGACAGCACATATGTTGTCATAGTGGGTGAATCCAGATCCAGCAAGAGGCCAGTCGTTTAGTGGTGTACCACAGGGGCTTAGAGCTGGAAGCACTCTTGTTTAGAATATACTTCTCTGAAGTCAAGGCTAATGTAGAAGGCCTCAGGCTAGCAAAGTTTGCTGATGATTGCAAGTTGGGTCCATTCATTGAATCCTCCAGCGATGTAGATATCCTTCAAAGGGTCTGACTCAGACAAATGATTGGTGCCAGAGCCATGACCTACAACTAAATAAACAAAACATGAATAACATTACCCTTTGGGAAGTCAAATAGCCCTACAAATTACAACTGAAGGCACACCTGTAAAAGTAGACTGGGAGGAGAGATATCTAGGTACACAGATGGATAGTAGTCTGAACTCTGACTGCCATATGGTTACAGTGGTGAGGAAGTCCTACATGGTACAACTTATAGTAAAGGCATGGCATCCAGATCAAAGGAAGTTATAGTCCCACTCTGCTTGGCCAAGACCAGGCAAGTAATCAGGCACAATATGACTTTTTGCATATACTTAACAAGGAGCTTACAACAGCATGGCCTCAGAGGTTCCTCACAAAGAAAATACAAAACATAGTCTATCTGGATAGACTTAAAGCCCTGAATTTTTACTCTGTCTAATATCAACTACTAAGGAGCGATGTTTGCCTAATATATGAAACACTAACAAATCCAGCCCTAATGGAACTGTTACATATTTGCGAGAAAAACAGCATGAAAGTCACCCAATCTAGAGATCTGAATTTGGTCTGAGACTTGAACAAAACATGCTGGAGGGACACATATGTGTCTCAGAGATTGCCCCTTCTTTAGAACAGGCTTCCCATTCATGTTAAAGAGAGTCCTTCCCTGGGTCTCTTCAAACACAGTTTGGATCAATGGATGGGGAATCGTAAATTCACTCCTGGGGGTAGCACCTACGTTCCTTATGCGCAGGGGTAGTCTTAAAAATACTCAAAGACATAGGCGAGGGATCAGAAATCAGGTACATTTTGGGAAATACTGGCTTGGCTTGTAAGAGATCTTAAGCCATTAGCTTTGTCAATGCCTGTGAACCTATGAACATGATGGAAAGGATAGAGCAGAGGATTAAGGCTCTAAATTACAGCAGATAATGCAGGGAATTAAGGCTCTAGATCTATTTATCTATTTAACATTTGTTTAGTGGAAAAGTCGGACAGGGACAAAGCCCATTTTCAGTGGAGGCCTGGGGAGGAACGCTCCAGATGTATGTCTTTGGAATGTGAGAGGAAACCGGAGCACCTAGAGGAAACCCATGCAAACACATGGAGGGCATGCAGACTCCGCACAGATGGCACCCCAGCCAAGAATTGAACTGGAGAATCTTTTGCTGTGAGGCGACAACACTAACCGCTGCACCATTGTGCTGCCCGTTCTTAGCGAGCTGCTTAATGTAGTCAGGGATTGGAGGGCATGCAGACTCTGCACAGATGGCACCCCAGCCAATAATTGAACTGGAGAATCTTTTGCTGTGAGGCGACAACACTAACCGCTGCACCATTGTGCTGCCCGTTCTTAGCGAGCTGCTTAATGTAGTCAGGGATTGGAGGGCATGCAGACTCTGCACAGATGGCACCCCAGCCAATAATTGAACTGGAGAATCTTTTGCTGTGAGGCGACAACACTAACCGCTGCACCATTGTGCTGCCCATTCTTAGCGAGCTGCTTAATGTAGTCAGGGATTCAGGGTTTGATTCTTTTTACCTCCATTTGCCTGCTGTGTGAGTCTAAGCAAGTTAGTTAATCAGATAGGGCTCCAGGGACCTGGTAGACAAATAGAAAAAAATGAACTGATGAAATTTCGGCAAGGCATCTTTATTCCTCCCACGGGGAGGGCATCAGAGAGTCAGTCTCCTGGATCTGCTACATAAAGTGATTTTATCTGGACTAATCCTCTGCACTCTGTTTCTTATTTCCTGTGGATGGAAGGGGCATACGTCACAACCTCTTAGTGCAAGAAATCTGGACAAAGCCTAGCATAATAGGGGACAAAGGTCCGCAAATAGGGACACATTTTAAATATTGCTCTTGGAAAGTTGCTAGAATAACAGGGTTTTTGTTCGTATGCATTTTCTGATGGATATGAAGTCTGAAACTCAAATATGAGTCATTATTTAGTGATATTAATCCTTACATCATTCCACTGATTTGTCAAAAAAATATTTTTATGAGGAACAGACCAAAAATATGAGGCAAAAATGACATTCTGAAAAAATCTGTCCAGTTGAGAGGTATGTGGAACCTGCACTTTCTGCTGCATCCTGTACTGGCTTTCCAACATCGGTCTGTTGTAAGGAGGGAGACTTTTTTTTATTCCAGAGACTGGGGTAAGTCACACCATAGGTGTGAATAAGTTAAAATTAAATCATTTTGTTGGCTGGCCGTGGGTTTCCATGCAGCTATGTGCCCCTGGCAGTCACCTGTTTTGCTCCTATTATAATCTGCCACTAGAAGAAGGAGAACATGCTGTGTTAAACACCAGGAGGAAAATAATAAAAGTGCTATATTTTTAGAAAAAATTATTGTACACATAGGGAAGTAACCATAAAAAAGGAGATTAGTCATGGACAATCCTTGGGGAGATTTCTTATCTAAAAGTAAAGCTGCAGGACAGCAGACATAGAATATGTACCATCTTCAAGGTATACATTAAATGACTTATTACCACTTGCATTGCAGAATGCCCTAAATAATGGTATGAATAAATGGTTCACAGCTTTTTAGAAGAACAGGTATATGTATATATTTATTCCAACACTCCAAACTTTTGCAACTTAATATAAACTAACTTATAAATCACACAACAGGGGAAAAGAAGAAATGTCTTTAATCCATATTTGCACTGATCTCACACTAATTCAGTGCACAGACATTAGGTTTTGCTGAAATGAAAACTGATGTAAAAATACGATTCATGCCTAAATTTGAAGAACTATGGTAAGTGCATATATCAGGTTCAGTTCTTTAATGTGATTATAACATTTTGCACAGTAGACATAATTATAGACCTTGAGCTACAACTGGTACTTCTGTCCCTAAAGACTCCTGAGTGAAAATGTATGCCTTGTCTTCTGTACTATTAGACATCCTGTCATTTTGGATTTCTTGTACCTTTACAAGCCTAGAAGTTCCATAAATGCAGAACCAGGGACCTAAATCTCCAAAGATGTGACAGAGAGAGGGAGAGAGAGATGCTTCAGTCAGTGTCTCCCCCATGTCTGGAACAGACTGACCCTGTGGATTATTGTGATGCAGTATTATCCTACTGATTATACTAATATGAGTGAATGGACACCTACAAGTTCCCTGGGTTTCATTTGCTTATGCCACTTAGGAAAAAGGGGCTATGGTCTAAGTGAGGGTACTGGCAAGACATAAATGGTCATCTGACTTAACTGCCATAACATTCCTATGAAACTTAAGGCACAAAACCAGCCATTCTATGAACAAACTATATCATATATAATAAGTAAAAGACAATAAGCTTAAACCTCACTGTACCACATTTACCACGTGTGATAATCCTAATATGTTCCCTGCCTCTATACCCAACCCTACACATTAGGGTATTAAACAGTTTTTCCATAACAGTACCACTAAGCAAGACACAGGCACACTTTTCATCTATACCTGTACCCAAACACACAAACACATTTATTGCTAACTCTAACCTGCAAACCCTTACTCATGGTCACACGGGTAAGTGTACACACACACACACACACACACACACACACACACACACGCACACACACGCACGCACACGCACACGCACACGCACACACACACAGACACACACACACACACACACACACACACACACACACACACACACACACACACACACACACACACACACACACCTTTCATTTATACCAGTACCCAGTCAGACAAACACATTTATCCCCATACCTAACTCTAAGTTGCAGATGCTCAGGCTCATACAACCCCAACTGGTATTCACTACCATAACATACAAAATCACATGCTTAAAATATTGCTCCACTGGAGGTTTTAAAGAATAGTTTGCACTTATTGCTGATACATTGCAAGTGTTTGTTGGACTGCGTCCAGACGCAACTGGAACTGTATCTTTAATGTTAATGGACTGCTTGGTACCAAACTGCACATTATCCAAACATCTTTTATTGCTGTTTCACTAATTTGTGTACTGACTATTGTGATCATGTTCTTGGTTTGAAATTATCAGTGCCCTGGACTCTTGCCATGGCCATTTTCTATGATTTCTTCTACTTTCTGTTTGGCTTCTAGTTTTAATCTGTTGTTTCTGCACTCTGTGCTGCCCCAGGTAATGATTTTACATTAGAAAGTGTTTGGTCTGTACCCTAGTGGAAGTAGAGAGGGGCCTCCTGAGCTGGGAAACACAGATTGAAACTTTCAAGTGCCTGCTTGTTGTTGGTAAGATGACTATTTTTTTTTTGTTTTGTTTGAGATTTGATTTTGCCTGTATGAAGTTGTTGCATTTCTGTAATGCTGCTGATCACTCGATGCAGTTGGCTGTACCCTGTGTGGATGCAGACACCTTTAAATGAAAGTTTTCCTATATAACTACTTTTTTAATTTTCTAAATTACTAGCTGTGCCCTGTACAGCTATTTTTTGCACTGTGTGGCTAGGTTGTGTTCAGAGAAGAAAGTTTTAGGCAAACGTGATGGCAATCTAGTTTAATTAGCTGTGAGCCTCCACTGAATGATCCCCCTGTAGAATAAACATCTAAGATCCAAAACCATGGACTTGCACTTCCCTGCTGTCTCTGTAGCTAACCTAGTGGACATAGGCATACTGAGGTAATTCACAATTTGCCTCATGCACACTGACAACTACCTAATCTTCAAGCATATGGATACGGTATGTGAGATATGTCACTGGAAGAAAGGCTTACATCTGCAAGCACCTACACTACCAAACAGGTTGTCAGCAACACACATGACACCCACCTCACCTACTACAGACCAGTCACATAGATCCACATATGCTGATGCTCTTAAATGTAAGCTCCCCAAATCAAAATGATCTCCTAGACCACACACACACACACACACACACACACACACACACACACACACACACACACACACACACACACACACACACACACACACTTCCACAGGAACCTCAGAAGCCGACAGCAGCCACCAAGACACATAATGTCACAACCCATAAGCTAAAGCACTACACAACCCATTATTCTGGTAACAAGAGACTCCATAGTGACATGCACAAATGTCCCACTCACCAAGCTAAGCAAAGAGAGTGCTGCATTAAGCTGCCTATCAGGGTCCAGGATCCACCACGTTACTTGTGCACGTCACTTAACCCTAAGTACAAGTATGACTTGGTCATAGTCCACATGGGATGTCAATGATCTGTGATACACCTCACTGGACTATATGAAGAGAAATATGACTGAGTTTTCAGACTGTGTGCCCAGGGCTGGTATCAACCTAGCACTGAGATGCTACCTTCCCCTAGGATGATGCCTCAATGCAAACAGAAAATAATAGACTTCAACAATTGGCATAATGCATGGTATCATTTGAAAGGGGTACAATATTTGTCAGTCTGGAAGGACGTGGCCAGGATGCTGCCTTCACCAGGAATCAAGGATTGGTCAGGCTGAGCCATAATCAGTAAACAGTAGCATTAACAGGCAGGATAGGTGGGTCAGCACACGTCTTTAGGGGATGATAGATGATGCTATCCATACCTTTGAAATGTTAGAACACTTTGCCAGGCACTCGCAAAACCTGGAGTGTCCACAGATGTTTCCCACAAAAGGAATATGTGGGCTAAACAACATGCCCTTTGTGGATTGCCTCAAGGTCTTATCCCTATACTGTTTCCTACAGATTGTTGAGAGGTATCTATGCCTGGCATACTGTGATCCTACTCTGATGAACCTGTTGCATGTCTCCAAAACAAATAGCATCAAAATTACCAAAAGTAGGTATCTAAACCTCATCAGCAAAATAAATATGACATGTTGAACAGACAAGTATGTGTCTCAGAGGCTACCCCTTGTTTGGAACAGGTTTCCCATCCATGTGAAGCTGAGCTCTTCCTTAACTCAATTCAAGCATATCTTGGACTATTTGATGGGCAATCAGAAGTTAACCCTTACTACTGAACATAAGGCTAAATCTGTTGATCACATAATGCAGGAATATCAACTGGATAAATCCATGTGGCTAGACATACAAACACTCATATTACCTCTAGGTATTAAATTACAACTGATCTCATCATCCACTAAACATGATTCCAGGATTTTATTACATTTTCTTCAGTCAACCCTATTACACAACCATACTTATTCAGGCAAACTTTCTTTCATTTATACAATCTTAAGAGAAGAAACATTTAGTTGCTCTCAAAACTACCGGAACTATTATAGTTCAATTAATAATAATTCTCCGACTGATCAAGACAAAGGAAATATACTAAAATCAGCAGAGAAAAACAACCTTTTTTTTGAGATGGAAAATATACACCTGGAGATTCATGAACAGATCATTTTACACTCCTCCATTAATGGACAAAATTAACAAAAAACAAAATATATGTAATAAATATAAATCAAATGTAGACATAAACTGGGCTCATATGTTCTGCGACTGTCCTACTTTAAACATCTTTTGGGGAAATGTAAATGATTTACTACAGGCACTTTTCAAAGACAACTTTATATTAAGCAAGTTCTTGGTTATATTTAATACACCTGTTCCACAATGTGCTAGAAAAGTAAACTATTCCTTACTTTGGGCAATATTAGCGGTGGCTAGAAAAACCATAACAAAGAATTGGATATCTAGATCTCCTCCTAAATTTTCTGAGTTCAAAATTTTATTAAATGATGTATGCAATTTACAAATAAAAATCATAATTTCTAGAACAACTAGAAAGACATATGTTCATCATTTGATGGTCAATCTGCAAAACTTGTTGAAGAAGTATTAACTTTTATAATGAGTGCATTTAATTTATCCCTCTCTTATCTGTGATGTATGATATAAACAGAAGATAATAGTATAGTTCAAATGAATTAATTGGATGTCTATGTATATACTTCAGTTTTTATAATTTTGTTAATTTTTGTGTGTATATATATATATATATATATATATATATATATATATATATATATGTTATAAACTCTTAGATACACTTTATCTTTCATGATTTTATGTGATTGATTATAATTTGTTACAATCAAAAGCAATAAAATTGTTTTGAAAAAAAAGAAGTTAACCCTTGATCTGTCAGCTATGTTTCTAGGAGACAGTGGCAGCCTATAAATGTTCGACCACCCATGCCCAATCCTACATATACCTCTTGAAATAACCCTAGGGTATCAAAACTTGTCAGATACATTTGGGATGCAAGGCTAAGCTTAAATGCTTAAATAGACTCACTGAGTTCATTAAACTAGTAATCACATATGAAGCTAAGCAACTTTAGATACTGAAGTGACCTTCCAGCTGTTATCAACTCCAGTAGGTTAGCAA
>NC_056743.1:74328452-74383452 GCF_019279795.1 Protopterus annectens
GGGGGAGTTTGCACTGAACCTGTCAGCTAGGATGTTGGCAATGTCTGTGGGCTCGGTGTATTTTTGTCATTTTGGACTAATTCTGAGCATATCTGGGAATTCCCACCCAGGTTCCTAACATAACTAAAGAAAGCCTTGTGATTATCCTTAGTGTCCTGTGCAATTTTTCTCTCGAAGCTGGCCTTAGGCAATTTTATGAGTGCCCGTAGTTTTTTGCTAATACTGATCAGAGATGCCTTCCCTTTTTGGGATTTTGCTCTATCATGTAGTAGCTTCCTCCTTCTATTGTATAGTTTGTTTATGGCTGGGGTCCACCAGACAGGACGTCTGCCTTTGGAGGATTGGGTCTTGGTTTTATTTGGGATTGCATGATCCATGCATTCCTGAAGGTGTTCATAGAATGCGTTTATAAAGGATTCTGCGGTCTGGGCCGTATTTTCCACAGGCCCGGGGGCTTTGAAGGATTTCGCCTCGGTTTTGAGGTGTGTGAAATTTGCTTTAGAGAAGTTTTTCACTGTGGTTTTCTGGGCAGGGGGTCGGGATGTGAATATCCAGTGAGATTAGTTTATGGTCTGATCTTACCAGTGAGGGATACACTTCTGGTCTGGAGCATAGTGTCCCCATGTTGGTGATGATCAGGTCCAGTATGTTTTCCCCTCTTGTGGGAGTGGTAACAAGTTGTTCCATAGCATTTGAGTTTATAAATTCTAGGAACCTTTGGGCTAGGGTGTTGGAGCTAGAGTAATGCTCCCAGTCTATGTTTGGGTAGTTGAAGTCACCCAATATAATGGTGTTTGGAGAGACCTTCATATTTTCCAGTATTCTCAGGAAGGCCGAGTGGGGTTCCTGTGTTTGGGAGGGTGGTCTGTAGCAGGCTATAAACTGGAAGGCAGTTTTACCCATAGTTAGTTGCACATGGATAGTCTCTGATGCTTCGTGCTGTGCCACCAACCTGGAGGTGTGGGTATCTTTGAATATTGATTCTCCCCTCCTTTTGTGGTTCGGTCCAAGTTTTGGGGCGAAAAGCATGGTATGAGGTATAACCTGGTAGTGCTGGGGTGCTCTCGAGCCTTGAACCAGGTTTTGTTACTGCACAGATATCGATGTTCTCCATGCTAAGGAGAGTTTCATGTGCGTGCATCTTGAGGTTTAGACTTCTGGCGTTGAGTAGCATTACTCTTAATTTCTTATCCCTTGTGATACCTATGGAGGTGGGTTTGTCTTTTGAGCCTTGCCTAAAAAGGCACTATGGGGTAGCAAGAGCCTTTGCCAATATCCGAAAGCCCAGGGGTGACAGGTGCAAGCCGTCCCTAGTGAAGCATCGTGGCTTGTCGAGCATGTCATCCCAGGCTGACAGGCATTGGATCCCCTTTGAATGACACCAACACTTAAGCCAATTGTTGAAATTGATCATCTTGCCTTCATATTGTGGCATCATTCTTGGTGAGGGTAAGATGCTACTCAAGGTCAGGGTCATACCGGCCTGGGCTACATGCTCAGAGAGCTCCTCTATGTCTCTTTTCATGTAGTCCAGGGAGGTACGTCTCAGGTCATTCACACCAGCATGGACAATGACTGAGTCATATTTGTACTTGCCTTGGAGTGACCTAAGTGCTTGTGTTATGTGACGGATCCTAGCGCTCGACAGGCAGCTCACCGTGACCTTCTCCTTGTTCAGCCTGGTGAGCGGGAAGTCAGTGTGCCTGACGATAGAGTCACCTATTACAAGTGTATCAGGTGTGTTGTTTAGCCTTAAGGGCTGTGACTGTTCGGCACACTGGCGTTGTGAGCTATGTGTTGCACGTGTTTTGTTTTGGGGTAGCGGTTGCTTGGATGTCTGCTTTGGAGGTCTCTGCTGCTTAGGCAGATTTTTATTTAGAGCCTCCGAGTATGTTTTTGTGTGCTTATGTGTTTGGTTTGTTGTCGTGGTAGGTCTATGTGAGACTGGAATTGTAGTGAGTGTGGTTTCCTTCTCCTCCTGACTGGTTACACCAGTACTGAGTTGAGAGAGCTTAGCCTCCAGTTTGGCTATATGGTTGCATCTCTCACATGTGTTGGAATTTGTTGGGAAGTTGTTACAGAGATATGAGTTGAAGAATATCGTATGTGGAATTGAAAGTGATATATATATGACCTTATGATGACTCTTATTATTACACAAGAGTTATATGAATTTTTTCTAGTGAAGAGTCCTATCATACCTGATATCAAAGGCCTACCTAAAATTTATAAAGACTCCATTGATGCACCAATGCATCCCATAGTATATGGTAATGGATGGGCTACAGAACCCATGTCCATCTATGTGGAAAATAAATTGAAGAAGGTACCCAGTAAAGCTACTAAAGTTTTAAGAGATACTGAGGATTTCTTACGGAGCCTCTCCACATACTGTCAAATGTTTCCTATGTCTGAAGACACTTTGCTGGTCACTGTGGATGTGAAAAGTCTATTTACAGTTATCCCCAATGAGTATGGGGATTAATGCAGTATGTAAGTGCTTGGCAACTAGTGAAGTATATGGAAACAGGGCTTTTTTGGGGCCGGTATGCACCTCTGCTGCCCTGTTTCTTTACAAAAAAAAAACTTTCTATTTTATGGAGTTCTTCTTTAAGAACACCCTTTGGCCGGGTCGCACCGATCACTCCTGTCCTTTCTGTCACCGTGCTCTTCTTGCAAATCAGCATCTGGCATTAACGCATCTATTACTTTTGTCTCCTTAAATTAATTGATACAGATAATGGCAGTGGAGCCTTTTGTTGCTCTTCCATGCTTACTTATTTCATTTAAAGAGAAACGAGGACAGACGCCGCTGGACTTGGATTTGCAATGGGGGTGATTGCCGCTGGTGTGCTGAGATTGTTCCTGCTGCATCTTCTCCTGCTCTTTTCACGCACTCTGGGGGGGGGGGCAATCAAGATAAGGAGTCTTAACAGCTTCTGCTGCTGAAAGCACACACAACCAGTTGAGCAAAAAGCACTCGCTACTGCAATCTTATCGGCAAAGAGTTTGTTTCCTTTTACATCCTGCATTTAATGTAGTATATGCAGCATGGGTAAAGCGAATATAATGAATGTGATTATAAATTCAGAGAATGGGATCATATCTGTACTGTTGGGTCATTTTCCTTGTGTTGTTTCGGTAGTTACAAGTTTGTCAAACAAAGGATAGAAATAAAATAAAATAAAATTGTGTTGGAATACACAGTCCTGTCGGCAGTAGCTAGCAACAGATGGTTTAGCTAATAATTAATGAAAGTGATTAGCACAATGTGGTTAATAAGACATTGTGCACGTGTTTTTCCAGCAGTGCAGAGTTTTTTTGTGTTTTCAGAGTTATATTGTTCACACTTTGAAGGCATCTGTACGATTTTAAAATAATTTGGTGATGGCAAGCTAAAACTAAGGTAATAGGATAAGAAGGAAAAATATGGATCACGTCTATTAGAAGTGCCCCTTGAAGCTGAGCAATGTAAAACTAAACTACAGAAAATGCAATAAAGGGAAGTTATTTCAACATAGTACTTAAAACCAGAAGAAAAGTTAGCTTCTGTAATGCCACTCTGCTTCTTATTGTGACTTGAATCCTCTTAGTTAAAGGTGCCTGGAGCTGTAAATCAAGTTATTTTTACCTGTTCAATTTTTGAATGGAGAGAAACAAACCAGAATTGTTAATAATAATGTGAATGTACGTTGTAAGTAGACATAAAACCAACATTTGAGTTGCAAGAATCTGTAGTGTGGTGTAGAAAGTTTTTCTATTACTGCATGTGGAGTGTTAAGGACTATTAAAATCTTTACAATACCACATTATTTTTGTGTGTGAAAACATTGCTTTGGATACTTTCTCGTGTCTTCGAGAAGACTTTCAGTTTTATTCATCAGTAAGAAATCATATACATCATAAGCTTCTGAGTTTAATATTTCAGTGTTGCCTTTAAATATTACTGCAAAACATGTTAGAGACAGTTGTTCATTATTGGTTAAAATAACAAATAAAATGAATTTCCTGATATCTTAGACATGTTCTAATTCTGTTAGCTTTTTGGTTTTGTTTATTTATATTAAAGTGTTGTAACTGAAACTATTCTATGAAATGTAAACTGTTTTCTGTTGATTACCAGGAAACCTGCAAGTTGTGAAAGTAGAAGGAACTTCAACTATTCTGTCTTAAATACTGACATTTTTTTTCTTTATTTTTCTTTTAAAAGGGTAGCAAATACTAAGCAGGTACTATTCAGATATGTAGATTATAATAAATCCCAAATAAAGCAAGACATGAATAGGCTTTGAAAGTGTTAAAATACAGAGCAGGGTTGGCTCTCGGGTGTACCTCCTGGCCAAGTGTTTTCTGTGCCCTCATGGATTTTCCCAGAGCTGTCTGCTTTCTTTCCACATCCTAAAGATGCAGATAGCTGAAATGGTGAAGTTCCAAATTGCCCATTGATGTGTGGAGTGTGTGCATTCTCTGGTGCACTAGTGTTCTGCCTGGTTCTATGCCTTGTGTTCTTTTTTTTCCAAGACAACCTTTTCATTAGTTCAGTCAGATCTCTTTAATGTGGAATTATTCAGATGACTTTTACTTCTGCAGAGACTGTGTATATTGACTGATATTGGTTGGTTGTAACAACAGAAGTTTGAGTGGCCTTTTATGGTTCAAATGTTCTGAATTGGGCACTTTTGGCATTACTGGTTCATATGTTTCGTTTCTTTGTTTATTGGCTATAAATTTAAAACATGCTCTAACAAGCGGTGCTGTATTGTACAAGAGATATAGTTTAATTATTATTATATATTAGAATTTAATACAATCAGGAAGGTGAATCAAATACATTTTGCATGGTCCTAAAAATGTATGCAAGGGGTTTATGATTTGAAAACCGCCAAAACTTAATCTGCCAATGGCCAGATGTATTTTCTTTGAATGTAGGTTTCAATGCTGTTTCAATGAATGTGAGTTTCAAAGTCACAGACGTTTTAATGCTGTCTGTTTTTATTGTGAGACTGCATTGCTCTGTTTAGCAAACATCTATCAGTGTTTGTGCTGGAAAATTTGAAATAAAAGTTTTAAATTAAATCCAAATATCTGTAATCATTGTAGAAGTTAAGCAGAAAGCAGTATGTACACTGAGAATTTTGAACAGTCTTTATGGCAGCTGGGGAGAAATAGCCAAATAATGGGACACTGGAATGGCTGAGCGGGGGGGATGACCCAAATGCAGCATATGCGTACCACCACCTGTTTGTTTACAAAAAAAGCACTGAATGGAAATATCCAGATAATACAGCTTTGCTCTTTGTTGGAAATGATCCTGGAGAATAATGTCATCTTATTTGAGAATCAGTATTTTCTGCAGAAATGGGGTTTAGCAATGAGCCCCTCATGTGTCAATTCCTGCTCAAATATTGTGATGGCATAGTGAGAATCTGATTTTGTTTTTAATGAGTTGAACACCTGGCAAAAACAACTGTTATTTTACAAAAGGTTTGTGGATGACATATTTTTTTCTAAGGAAGGAGATGTGGATCAACTAAATCTCTTTACTGAATATCTAAAATGCACGACTAGCTTTTTAGACGTTAATGTCCATATCTCTCTTGGATACCATAGATTTTTTAGATGCCATGTAATTGAAGGATGAGAATGCCACCCTAGGCACTCAGATATTCTGGAAAACATGTGGGAAAAATCAGCTTCTGCAATGGACTAGTATGCATCACAGCCATATCTTCGCACAGGTCATAAAAAGACAGTTGCTACTTAACTCAAGGTTAAACACGAACAGTATTATTTATGAAACAGAGATTGAGAGAACTAGAAACCTTCTCTTTGAGGGGTTAAAATCAATAGAGATTAATAAAGCAGAACTGGATGTTAAGCACCACAGGGCAAAGAAAGGGAAACTGTACTTCCATCGAAATATGATGGAAGATGAAACAAAATGGATTTAAATAGGACAACACCAAATGGGATAAGGTGCTTACTTACATATCGTCAAGATATAAGACAGGTTTGTGACATAATTAAGAACCACTGGAAAATATTGACAGCAGATGAGTCTATCAGATGTATATTAAGTGATAATCCGTGATTTTGTTTTAAGAATAAACGGAAGTTGAAACAACTTATATGCAGAAATAATTTTACTGCAAAAGAGGTTTCAACCAGAAGACAAGGAACATTTAGAAGTGGCAGATGTAAAGCTTGCCCATATATTACCACTCACAATTGTTTTCAACACCCAGACACAAACAAGGTGTACAAATTGAAAGGATTTGCTGATTGCAGTACAAACAATGTAGTATATATTGCAGTGTGTAGACAATGCTGTAGTTTCTATGTTGGGAAGACCAACTGTCATTTTAGGATTAGAATTTTAGCGCACTTAAGAGACACTAAAAATAGGGTTAATACTAATGCATTATCAAAGCATGTAAATCAGTTTCCAGCTCACATTTTTTATTTCATGGTTTTAGAAATTGTTTATGATAATCCGAGTAACGAAAATCTTAAAGATGTTACAGAGTTGCAAGAATCTAAATGGATAGCAGATTTAGGCTCTGACCATAACCCCTGGTTTAAATGTAGTGTTACCTTTAACACTGGTATTGAGAGGGTGCCGGTTCAAGAAAAGAATCTGATTTGTTATACCTTCTTTAAATGCCTTTAATGGAAGAGACGTAATTTATGGATCTGAAGAAGGCTTAGACAAAAGCACTTATCCTGTTTTTAACTGTGTATATTTTAAATAAAGATATCCACTGTGTGAGACTTGCTTCTTTAATTTGGAATTTGATTATTGGCTTGGATTTTATCTGAGCTACCCTCATCTGTTCTGACTTGATTTGTGTTAGTATATATATATATATATATATATATATATATATATATATATATATATATATACATGAATTACAGATAGATTTAATAATTTTAATATTTCAATTATATACTCATAATCTGAGCAGGTAGAAATGGCTCCTGAGGGTACTAATAGAAGTGTGGAGAGAAAGGCGTATCCCAGATGACTGGAGAATAAGCTTACTCCTACCAATGTACAAGAACAAAGGGGACCTCCACAACTGTGGGCAATACAGAGGCATCAAACTCCTATCATACTGCATGAAAGTTCTGGAGAAGGTGACTGATTAACGGATAAGTGGAGTAGTAGAATGTAAGATGGGAGATGAGCAGTTCGGATTCAGATCAGGATGCAGCACAATTGACCTGATGACTGCGGTGAGACAGATACTTGAGAAAAAGATAGAGATGAGGAGAGAGTCCAACTGGGCATTCCTAGACTTGGAGAAAGCATATGACAAGGTTCCAAGAAAGCTGATTTGGACAGTACTGCAATGGTTTGAAGTCCCAGAAATATTGGCGGAATTAATGCAGGTTATGTACAAGGATCCAATGACTCAAGTATGAACAGTGTTCGGCCTCACAGAAGGGTTCTCAGTGGGAGTGGGTGCACACCAGGTTTCAGCTCTGAACCCACTGTTGTTCATACTGGTGATGGAATACATTAGGAAACAGGTTGTAGAGGACAGATCAACAAAGTTGCTGAATGCAGACAATGTGGCATTGCAGGCAGACTCTACGCTAGAACTTCAGCAAAGGATAGCGGAAAGAATGCAAAACTGAAGGCACATCGGATGAAACTAAGCACAGATAAGATGGTGGTAATGGCAGTAAACTGGGGAAATCAGAAGTAGCTGAGAATAGAAATAGAAGGGAAGATAGGGAAACAGCTTCAAGTATCTGGGAGTGGTGGTTGAGGAGAAGGGAAGTATGAATGATGAGGTCAAAGCTAGTATCAGAGGGGCTGCAGCCAACTGTCATAGAGTGTCAGGTGTAGTCTATGACAGAAGAATGCCAAAGAAGCTGAAAAGTAAGGTACACAAGACAGTGGTGTGACCAGTACTACTGCATGGTACAGAAATCTGGACAGTAAAGGTAGAACAGTTAAAGAAGCTAGAGGTGATGGAAATTAAGTGCCTGAGAAGGATGCACACTGTGGGACAGGTGAAGATATGAGGACATAAGAGCAGAAACCAAAGTAGCTCCAATTGCAGAAAAGATCAAAGAGAACGGATTATGGTGGTTTGGACATGTGCAGAAAAGCAGAAGACAATCTGTGAGGAGGATTTGGAACAGACAGGAAGAAGGTAAGAGGAAGCAAGGACATCCAGTAAAGAGGTGGATGGATTGTGTGAAAGAAATTTGCAACATTCAGGCATGAGTGTTGAAGAAGGCAGAAGTGTGCCACAGAATCATGAGAGTTGCCGACAGTTAACACGATACCCCAACACCTTGTGAAAAAAACTGTGAAAAAGGGGGCTATGATGATGATGATGATGTGTCCATTAGAGACATAGGTGTCAAACTAGGGATGGATGCCCTGTTCCCCATCCAGTTGTCCAAGCTGCACTTGAATTGGGTTAGGGAGGAACTCTGCTTCACATGGATGGGGAGCCTGTTCCATAGACGATGTAGTCTCTGGGATATATCCATGTCTCTCCAGCAGGTCCTATTTTTATCACAGACAAGGTTTAAGTCTTTAGAATGGGTACTTCTGGTGCTGTTTGTTTTGTCAATATGTAGTAGGTCCATCAGAGTGGGTTCTGACAATGCCCTGTATGCCAGGCATAGATCTCCCCTTAAAAGCCTGTAGGAAACAATACAGGGATAGTGCCTTGAGGCAGTCTGTATAGGACATTTTACTTATGCCAAGTACTGCTTTAACAAGGAACCTCTGTGGACGTTCCAATCACTGGATAGGCCGGGTTAGGTGCATACCAAAGGGGTCACTGTTCTCAATCATGACAGGTCAGCTGCACTTCTTAGCCACCAAACTGTTATAAAATAAATAGTTCTACCCCTCTTGCCTTAAAACTCCATTACCATCCAATAGTTTATGCTGTCTATTCTTCTAATGAAGAAGGTCATAGTCTCATCACACCTCAGTTTAACAAAGCTGTTTGTGAAAATATGTACCACCAGCTTGGAATGAAGATGTTAGGAACCTGTAGACCATTGCTGCTTTTTGACTACAACTCTTTGAACATCTACTATAGGAATACAAATGTACCTTCCCTGACATTGATGAAACAATGAGTAACTACGCATCAAGCAGCAGCTGCGCTGTAGTGCCACTGGATAGAAACTCTGTTTACTTTACATAATGTTTTGTCTGTATTTTAGATATACTACAATATAAATAGGGTTCCTATTAGATGGCCAAAGACGCATTCTATCGAATGCATCTTGGTCTAACTTAAAACAACGAAAAGGCAAAATAGCAAAGTGGCTTTTAAGTGAATTCTTTCCCAGGGAAAAAATTTGCTTGGCCATTTCCATTACTTTGCCGTTTTGGGCATGTAGTGCGATCTCAGAGTTGGTATATTTAAGTAGGGGGGTGTGAGGGGCGAAGTCCCCCACTTTATGCATTCTTTCAATTTTTTTTGGAACAGCAATTTTTTCCATTGGAAAAAAATCGCTGTTCTGAGCTTTCGAGATTGTATGCTTTCGCTTACATGGGGTTGATTATTCATCGTTCGCTTTTTTAAGCGTTTGATGATATAATACAGTCCCTATAAATATTAACCTATGCATCTGTCTTAACACAATGTTAAGAAAGGTTTGAGGGAAGTCTTGCTTGTATGTATACATTCTGAAAATACTGTAGGTATCCCCTTGACTGTTTTGCACATTTCTGTTGAAATGGTATAATTGCCATTGCTTTTTTTACCCAGGTCATGCCAAACAACATTTTCTCAGATCAGCTAATCTACATGATTATGAAAGTAAGACAAAGAAACAAACAAACAAATAATAGAATGTGTTTATTTCTTAACAAAAATAACGCATAACAATAAACGGCCAAAGGAACTTTGATGAGTCTGCTTCACAAAACAGAGCAGTATATTGCTACAACAATGAATATGAGATGCCAAAATCATGCAGTCATATATAATGAGCACACATTGTTTGAAAAATGTGCATAATAGCAATCTGTAAGGACATAGCACCCACACACACACACATACACACATATACACACAAATATATACGTATGCATAAACATATATAAATAAGTGTGTGTGTGTGTGTGTGTGTGTGTGTGTGTGTGTGTGTGTGTGTGTGTGTGTGTGTGAGTGTGTGTCTGTGCGTGTGTGTGTGTGTGTGTGTGTGTGTGTGTGTGTGTGTGTGTGTGTGTGTGTGCACTATTCTGCAGAGAATAATGTTTAAAAGCTGTAGAGAATAATTTTCTTTTATTTCCCTTTAACAAAGGTAGAAACAAATGAATTTAAATCTGGTAAACATTTAAATGAGGTTATACCATGAGTCCTGCAATACCAGTGCCATAATTAAACAATTCCTGTATGTGAGTATGCCATTGCAGCCTCCTGAAAATATTTCATACAGTGTATGTTGGCACAGAATAGCGGAACATATTACTGTAAAGATCTGAAAGTGGAAGAATAAAATGGTAAAACTGCACAAACAGTATATTTTATCCTCCAAGGAAAATTTACAATGATATATCTGGTGAACAAAGACTGTTATACAGAGAGACAGATGCAGTATCAATTTGCTCTGTTTTATTTTCTTTACTGCACTAATATCTGACTCTGCAATAAATGTTCAACAAATTCAAAAACAAAAGAAAAATGAACAATGCAGCAATTAGCTAGAAGAAATCAAATAATAGGAAAGAATTCTTTCTTGCCTATGATGTTGTTCCTTTGCTGACCAGAGTTAAGAGAAAAAAATAGAAGAAAAAATGTGGAGAATAGAAATTTGCATTATATTGTATTTAACTTTTCATTATAAACTTGAATAATTTTGACTGTAGGTTGCAATACGTACAGTATGTACCATTTCTGTATCTATATATATGCATGTGTGTGTGTGTGTGTGTGTGTGTGTGTGTGTGTTCATAGGTTGGTACTAGGCTATTGGCCCTAGAGCCTATACAAGCCTAGCCATAACAATTCCCTGGCTATTTCTGCCCAGAATATTTACTTCCCTGGTTCCCTGTCTAGCAGGGCAACTGACGTGATCCCCAGGGTGAATTTCCTATCTCCCATCCAATCATCAAGGAGGTGCTCAGCTTGACATGTTTAGGCAGTCTATTCCAGAGTATGGGGAGTCTCTGGGTCAGGGACCTATCCCTCCAGCATGTTCTGTTCATTGTGATGACCAGGTTTAGATCCCTGGAGCATGTGGCTCTGAGGGATTGGGATTTCTTTAAGTGTAGCATGCTCAACAGCACTGGGTTTGACATGGCTTTGTATGTTAAGAAGAGATCGCCTCTGAGTAGGCGATATGTGACAGAGTATAGCTGGAGATTTTTTAGACGGTCAGCATAGGGCATTTGCTTTAGGCCTATGATTCTTTTAGTAAGGTATTTCTGTGGCCTTTCCAGTTGTTGCAGATGTCTTGTGAGGTACATACCAAATGGGGCATTGTACTCTATAATGGGTCTAATGAGGGATGAGTACAGTGGGACAATGACCTCCTTTTTACTGGATGAAAAGCCCTTAGTGATGAGGTGTGCCACATAGAAGGATTTCCTAACTGTTGTGGCTATGTGGTTATCGAAGGTGAGACCACTGTCTACCTGTGTCCCTAAGTCCCTTATCACACTTTCAGTGTTTAGTGTACTGCCACTTATGTGGTAATTCATGGGTACATATTTTTTCCCAAAGGGGATAACTATACATTTCCTGGCATTGGGCTTGAGCCCATGGTTCTAGAACCAAGCATCTGATTCTGTAAGGCCTTTTGTAGAATATCCACATCATTTGGGGATTCAATAATGGCTCCCAGTTTGCAGTCATCTGTGAACTTTGTTAACCAGAGTCCCTTAGTGCTGGCCTGTACTTCCGAGAAGTAGATTCCAAACAAGAGCGGTCCCATTACTAAACCCTGAGGTACTCTGCTTGTCACATGTCTGGAGCTGGATTTTGAGTCAGCTACTTTTACAGTGTGGGTTCTGTCAGTATGCCAGTTAGCAACCCATCGAGTGACGTCGGGATTAATGCCCAGCTTAGTAAATTTATCTATGATTCCAGAGTGGAGGATGGTGATGAAGGCCTTGGCAAGGTCCAGATAGGCTGTGTGGACCACCTTACTCTCGTCCATGGCTCTGGAGACTGATTTGAAGAATTCAATCAGGTTGAGGATACAAGATCAGCCATTTATGAAACCAAACTGGATGGGATTTAGTGTTTGAAGGTTGCCAATGTCTTTGTTTATAAGTTCCATGATAATGCATTCCATTGCTTTTCAGATCAGGCTCGTCAGACTGATGGAATGATAGTTCTAGGGATCCAAGGTGCATTCCCCCTGGTGGATTGGGATAACTGTAGCTGTGCACCACTAATTGGGCACAAAGCCTGAGGTGAGGCTATGATTAAACATGACACTTAGGTGAGGTGCCAGTTCATTTTGTAGTTCATGTAGTACACAGCTTGGGATGTCGTATGGTCCCATGGATGTTGTATTCTTAGCTTTGGAAAGTGCATTTTTTACCTGTGTGACTGTGATTACTGGAATTTGGCAATCTTTTGGTATTGAGATGGGCCCTTTAGGGGGTGAGGGCAGGTGAAGTTGGCACTGAATCGATCTGCCAGGATATTGGCAATATCCTTGGGATCAGTATATTTAATGCCATTTAGTTGTAGCTCAGAGCAGATCTGAGCATTGCCATTTAGATTCTTGACATAACTATAGAATGCCTTGTGGTAGTCCTTGGAATCTTTGGCAATTTTATTTTCAAAACTAGCTTTGGAGGATTTTATGAGGGATCTCAGCTTCTTACTGAGGCTGGTAAGGGAGTTTTTTTTTGTATCCTGGGATTTTCCTTTTTTCTGCAACAGTTTCTTCCTTCTGTTGTATAGTTTGTTTATGGCAGGGGACCACCAGATTGGGTTCCTTTTTTTGGAGGAGACCATCTTGGTTCTATTTGGAATGGCATGATTCATGCACGAGTGCATGTGCTCGTACAGTGCCTTAGTGTAGGATTCAGCAGTTGAACTTTCAGTTCCCATCTGCATGGGTGTCATGAAGTTTGTCACTTCTGACTTGAGTAGCATGAAGTTGGCTTTGGAGTAGCTTTTTACAGAGGTTTCCCTACTGGGGGGTGGGGGTGGGATGTGGACATCAAGGGTAATTAGCTTATGGTCAGACCTGACCAATGAGGGCATGACCACTGGTGTGGAGCATTGATCTCCCATGTTGGTAATGACCAGGTCTAGGATATTTGAGCCCCTGGTGGGGCTATGGATTAGTTGATCCAGGGCATTGGAATTTATGAATTCCAAAAACCGTTTGGCAAAGGTGTTGGTACCTGAGTAGTTTTCCCAATTAATGGCAGGGTAGTTGAAATCACCCAGTATTATGGTGTTTGGTTGTATCTTAATATTTTCCAGTATGTTTAGAAAGGTGTACTGAGAATCTTGGGATATGGAGGGGGATCTTTAGCAAGCTACAATTTGGATTGCAGTCTTACCTAGTGTTAGTTGCACCTGTAGAATTTCAGATGCATTGTGTTGAGCAACTAGCCTGGAGGTGTGAATATCCTTGGTGAATATGGACATTCCTCCGCCTTTAGTGCTTTGGTCCTTGTTTGGTGGCTGAAAAGTGTGGTAATATTTGTAGCATGGTATTGCAGGGGTGCTCTCTGGAGCCTTGAACCAGGTCTCAGTTACTGCACAGATATTGATGTTCTCCATTTTTAGGAGTGCCTCGAGAGAGTGCATTTTGAGGTTTAGACTTCTAGCATTGAGTAGCATTACCTTCAGATTTTGCATGCTTATATCTGTCACAATGGTGGTTTTGTCCTTTGAGCCTTGCCTAAAAAAGGCACTATAGTTTGGCAAGAGCCTTAGCCAGTAACCTGAATCCCAGGAGCGACAGGTGCAGACCATCTCTGGCAAAGCATAGTGGTTTGTCGATCATGTCATCCCAGGGAGACAGATACTGGATTCCCTTTGAATGACACTAGAAACTTAGCCAATTGTTGAAGTCCATCATTTGTCCTTATATTGTGGTATCATTCTGGGTGAAGGCAGGATGCTACTCAGGGCTAGGGTAAAACCTACCTGGGCCACATGATCCAAGAGCTCTTCAATGTCTCTTTTCATGTAGTCCAGGGAGGTTTGTCTCAAGTTATTCACTCCAACATGGACAATGACAGAGTTGTATTTGTACTTGTTGTGGAGTGACTTGAGTGCATGCGTTATGTGGCTGATCCTGGCTCCCGACAGGCAGCTGACAGTACTTTTCTCCTTGTTCAGCCTGGTGGGTGGGACATCAGTGTGCCTAACTATAAACTATCACCTATGACTAAAGTGTTGGGTACATTGTCTTGCCTTAGGGCTGTTGTTTGGTGGCACACTGGTGTTTTGAGCTATGTGTCACTTTGGTTGTGATTGGTGTTTGCGTTTCAGCTTCGGAGGTCCTTGTTGCTTGGGCAGGTTAATGTTAAGGACCTCCGCATAAGTGGATTTAGTGTTACTATGTGTGGATGTTGGTGGCGTTTGTTTTGAAGGGCTATGTGTTGCTTGAGGTGTAGTGCAGCTGGTAACCTTCTCCTCTTGACTGTCTAGCACAATCTTGGCTGGAGAGAGCTCTGCTTCCAGTTTGGCTATGTAAGTGCATCTGTCACAGGCTGTAGTGTTGAGTGGTAGGAGGAGAGGGTTGTCTGTGTACATGAGGCAACTGCTGTATTGCCCCAGTATGCCCAGATTCACCATGTGGACAGGAGAAATCACCGGAAGCTGAGCCTTGGACATGACTGGTTCAGTGCTTCTTTTGGGAAGTACAAGAGCTGTTTTCCCTTACCTTGGGAAGGTACTTTGCAATTATAGGCTATTTAGTGTGTATGATTACTTTCTCCTTATTAACAAGGAGAATTAAGTGCTTGTATCAGTTTAAGGCTTCCTAGTGCTTTCCAGCAGGATTTAGAGCAAGTGCTACTCACGGAGATTCAGATTTTAGTGCTTCTACTGAGAAACCAGCTAGTTCTAAGGGAAAATTTGAAGAGCATACTTTCTGGCACTGGGAATAGTTTAAAGTGCTAGACTAATAAGCTATATGTATACACACACACACACACACACACACACACACATACATGTACATAACACACATTTTTTGGTTGTTTTTCAGTTTTTTTTTTGTTTCAATTTTTACAACCTTGGAAGTACCATTCTTTAGTCTAAAAAAAAAGTACACACACACATGTATATATGTATATGCATATGTATATGAGTGTGTTGCACTTTATTGCATAATGCATGATTTTGCAGTTTGTGCAGTATACATTCTGCAAACGCATTTTGTCTGGCAAATCTGACAGTCACAAACTGAGCTGCTTAATCCAAAAGTAAATGATTTTTCATGAATTATAAAACACAACTCCCACAAAAATGCATTTATCTGTTTTTGTCTGTATATTTAATGAACTCCTTTTCCTGTTAATTTCTTTGGTACGCGATAACTGAAGATAATGACCACTCGACAGGTTTCAAAAAGGTTTTAAAGACTTTTATTAATGGACTGTCTCATTGGTGGATTTCTACTACAGCTCTGAGGTAACTGTCTTATTTATGTATGGTATTTTTGTGGTGTTTCTGCCCCAGAATAGTGACAGTTATGTCAATATCTAAATATATTTGGCTTCTGTTTTATGTTTTAGTTGGTTTAACGTTATTTGGCCTAGTTTGCTACTTTCATTTCATTTAGTTGAGTAATGCTGATTTCCCTATGTGCTAGTTGTGATTTGTTTTTTATTGTTTTTCCTCCATTAATTTAACATTTTTATATGTCTAGAGTTCAGTATTTAGTGTAGTTTGTTGTTTTCAGTTGTGATTTGTGAGTAAGCTAGTTGTCTTTTACTTTTTCTTCTTATAATTTGATTTTTTAACATACGTAGGTATCTTTGTGTGCATGTGTGTGTGTGTGTGTGTGTGTGTGTGTTTTTGTGTGTGTAATGCTTGTACCTTCTTTTTCTGTAAAGTGATGATATGGTTAAAGAGGTAATAAAGGCTTGGCTATATGCATAAAATGACCATAAGTAAAAATACCTTCACTTCAGATGAGGTACATCTTCTTATCACACATTTGGATCTTGTAGAGGAAACACACACACACACACACACACACACACACACACACACACACACACACACACACACCAATATACATACCTGTCTATCTTCTCTATCTGTCGGTGCATATGGTCATGCACGTATGTACTTTGTGCATGTTTTGTATGCATGTGTGTTTTGTTGTGAGCGTCTGACATCTGCAATGATAAAATATATTTCCTGTCTAATTTAAAAAAAAATTCATGTACTGTATTAAGTACCCTTCATTTGTACCCAAGGCAAAAAAATATGGCTGCCCCTAAGTGAGTATTAAGATTCCCTTGGTGTTATTTAAGAGTCAGAGACTATGAATGGATTAATAAGAGTGGGGTAACCCAGAACATGTAAGCCGTGCCATTGAACTGTTCTAGAAATAGTGCTGTACCTTGTGCCCTGACAGAGGATTCCTTTGTAACCAAGGAGATTCTGCACTATCCTTCTGACATATGTGATATTATAAAATGCCTGCATATGTTTAGAGTAAAACAGTAATTATAAGCTACATATCTGTATTGTATATATATATATATATATATATATATATATATATATATATATATATATATATATATACATATATATATATGTGTGTGCATATCTCTATTGTCATTTATGAGTGTGCAGTTAGCATTCTGGATGGACATGACCGGGCCCTACGGATCTGGCCATGCAGTAAGGATGCGAGAAAATGAATATCTGTTCCTTCATAAAGAAGAGCCTACAAGATGGAACCTAATGCTACATGTTGAACGTGTTCAAGTAATGGAGAGTTTGTGTGTGTGTGTGTGTGTGTGTGTGTGTGTGTGTGTGTGTGTGTGTGTGTGTGTGTGTGTGTGTGTGTGTGTGTGTGTGTGTGTGTGTGTGTGTGTGTGTGTTGAAGCACAGTCTCTTCTTGCATTTACCTTACATGACTGCCACATATGAGATATGTCATAATCAGTAGGAGGTAAATAAACTGCCCACCTAGCAAATAGTCAGCTCACCCTTTCTTCCGAGAAGGTGATGCAGAAATTCTGTGTAGGCACAAATAAATAATGTATCATAAACATATTTGAAAATCTGATGTGAAGTGATACTTTTATTGCTTATAGTAGAATTGAGTTAATCAACCATTTATCATAGAAAGTCACATTACATGCAACATGAATACTAAATCAAATGGATACAAAAAGGACAGACCACACAGTCTGAAATTTCAGCTTACCACAAATGAGGTTTGGGAACAAACTAATTTGTCCAGAGACATTTTCTGGAGATGGTCAGGTAGGAATAGTAATGGAAGTTAAGATGGTAGTCAAAGACGCTTAGTGTGGTGGGGATGAAAAGGTTAAATTGGGAAAGTAGAAGGGTTGGGAAGAAATGAATGAAGTGCAAGGAGGCATCTAACTGGTTTTGCGTTGAGTGTCGCTGGGTAAGGAATCAGATTTTGGTGTGAACTTGGTATTGCAAGTACTACATGTGAGACAACCAGTAGGTACTTCTGGGTGTAGGTGGGCCTTGGGTTAATAGTGGTTTGTATGGTAGAGATGGGCTAGTGTTTTTTTTGTTTGTTTTTTTCCTTCTCTATTCCACTAATGGTAGTTTGCTGCAGGTCAAGTTTAAATGGCATGATTATGTGTTTTTGGCTGGGTAAAGCTGTGGGGTGCTGCTGTTTTTGTCCAGTAAGGACTTCCTGCCTGTAAGGAGCTTGCCAGAATAAGAATAGTTTAGCACTGCTCTTGCATGTAAGTGGTTAAGCATGATATGTAGGGCTTAGGCATTAAGGTTGGCAGTTACTCTGCCTCAGATAAGGTTGTAGGGATTGCACTTTAATAACGAATAACAGGTTTTGTTGTTCAGTTGTTGGTTGTTCATGTCATCCAGTTTTATTCTGGCTTGTTTGCTGTTGGCTCCTTTGCTTCCTGATTTGTGATCTTTGATGGTGTTACAGCAGTGAACGCTGGCGTATTGCTGCTAGAATGGTTTCATGAGGAGAATGTGTATGTTTCCTGGACTGCGAGGCACCCGCAAGTAAGGGTCATTCACCATGCATGCGCAATGTGACATTAATGGACATAGGGGGAGGGTAGGCATGGCAGGGTGAACATCATGTATTGTAAGAGTGAAATGAATCATGTCTTGCAATTGTTCGGATTTTCACTGAATGTCCAGATTTTGTTTCATATCTTTGGGCTTTTTCTCATAAGGTCTGCAGTTTTCTCACAAATCAATGGGATGATATGGGGAATGTAGTCACTAAATAATGACATACAATTGCATTTCAGACTTCATGGTCATTAGAAAGTTGCATGCTAGGTCAAATCCTGTTGTTCTATCAACCTTCTAAATTCATAAGTGCAATGTTTTAAATTTTGTCCGTATTCTTGGCCCCATTTATCACCAATGTTTCAGGCTTCGTTCAGATTTGATGTGTTAAGAGGGTGAGGGATATGATACAAATGTGTTGTTCATAAGAGAGTTCTTTGATGCCTGATGGATGCTGATGCTACTGCGAGTATCCTAATTTGGTATAGGAGTTTTATTAGCAGAATGAAGTTGCAGTACTACACAGCATAGTGCTGCTCGCCTGTCTGAGAGTTTGCAGATTGTCTAATTTTGGTCTCAGTTTCATCTATTCATCATACCATTTTGGTTTTGGCCAAATCATTGGAGAATATATATGGATTGTGGGCAGTGAATAAGGTCAGACTCATGCTGTTCAGGCTGCATGCCCATCAGAAAATGTATGCTACTGCAGACCTTTTATTTTGTCACCGTGCAAAGTTTTTGAGCCATATTTTAGAAGTATGCCTGTTTCTAGTCTGTTGTCTCTTTAAAAGTATGGCTTTGTTCGGATTTCTTGCTAAATGATTGAGAGGTATGTACAGCAGCTACACAGTTTTGTGGGTAAGGGACTTTGAGGTTTAGTTAGGTGGGAGATTCAAGGTGCAGGAACACAGGAATGTGGTTAAGGAGATGTCCAGTTGAGGGTACAGGGCTGGTGGTCTTTTCAGGGCTTCAGGCTGTTGTCTTAAAGGGGTAAAATGTGGTGTGCCTCCCCAGAAGTTTTTACATGCAGAATAGGAATGTTTTGTTTTTCTTCTAACAGATGGCTGGATCTCCTAGCTTGAGATGGGAGGTGATTGAATTATAAGCAGAGGAACTGTTCTAGGAGCTGCAAGTGATGGACTCCCCTATAGTGGAAGTGACCAGCATGTAGAGAAGAAAAAGGTGAGGCCAGGCACCAAAGAGCATGGGGGAAATGAACTCCGAAGATGTCGGTCAGTGCTGCACTGAAAGTCCCAGATGGGGTATCAGTTTCTGCTGCTGCTTCAGGTAATGATACTCTCTTGGGAGATGGAGGTAGTGCAGGTTTAACAGGACAAGGGAGTAGGCAGTTTGAGTGTGAAGGATGAGATTAGTACAGAATAATGGTGATGTAGCTAGGCAGCATGGCGGAGTGTGAGATTTCTACAGAGATGGGGCAGGTACAACAGGGGATAATGGATGGGGAAGTTGGAGTACAGACCTCACTAGGGAGTCTGGCATTGAGTCTGGATCCAGTTGAGTCATCATGGCAGGAGGTTGTTTTGGATTTTGGAATGCAACCTGGTGATTAGATAGGTACTCAGGCTTTACTCAATGCAGAAGGGGGAGGGGTCATTTTGACCTTGTATATTCCTGTTCGGTAAAAAAAAAGGATTTGGAAGGGGGAGTATATTGATATATTCAAATTAATTGATGTGAATGAGGCTCAGCAGTTGTTAGATTTAGAGGTGGCAAATAATAAGGATCTCTTGGCAGCTTTAGTGGCAATGGAGTAGAGGAGAGTTGGATGGCTTCAAGCTAGGATGTGGGAGAACTGGGTGCTAGGATTTCTGTATTACATGGCAATTTGGTTGGAGAAGGATAATGTTCTGGCTTTGCCACTGTTGGCTTATATTGTCATGACTGGTGAGACACAATGATTACAGGTGGGGAATGCTTGAATGTGGTACGATCAGCTCTTTCAGAAGAGGAAAGATATTTGGTTGGCCACCACGACAGATAATTTTGGGAGCTTTGTTCAATGCAGTTAGTTACATGGGGCGGCAGCTGGAGTGTGTTGGGCATTTAATGCAGGGTGTTGCATGTGGGTGGCCTGTAGATTCTCGTACACTTGTTCTAAGAGTGGGGGGGGGCATGGGGGCATTCAGCAGCTCAGTGTGGCCATCATGAAAGAAATGTGGTTAAGGCAGGTTCTTCCATGACTGATATGAGTGCCTTATCCTCTCTGCCTTAAGGTTTACAGGGGTTTTGTTGGAGGGGCAATTTTTTAGGTTAGAGGAGGCTTGTTTATTCAGGGACAGGGGGTAACTCAGGTTTGCCATTCACCCATAAATGGGCAGGTTATTGATTAATATGTTGAATCAATTTCTGGACTTGAGGGTTGCAGAGGAACAAGTGGCAGATGGGAAGGCATGTTGGTTAATTGAGTTTGCAGCAGCCTGAAGTGGGTGGGTTATCTTTATCGTTTCCTGAATTTCAGGGTACTTGAGGTAGGGGGAATGTTGTGGGTTGGAGAAGGGGGGGGTCTTTAGTGGGTCAAAGGGAAGACTGGGGGACCCATTTTCCATTTACATATAGGTATTGTGTGAGCTGCTCTTGCAAGTTCCTGATTTATCAGTTGCAGTTGGTTTACTAGACTGATTTTCAGAGAGATGTTTTATTAAATCAATGGTGTGAGAGGAGAGGTCAGTTTGTAGGAATCTGCGTTCCTTGCAGGGGAAGGAAGAGATTTTGGAAGGCTTGTTGGAGAAGGAATATTGAGCAGGTAGGTTATTGGGTCAGTTTGATATTCCTCCCTTTTACAGCATTAAGGTTTTTCCATTGGAGTTAGTTCCTAGGAAGTCAGCAGGATATTTCATTATATTCATCATCTGTCTTATCCTGAGGGGAATTCTGTGTGTATGATTTTATGTTGGGAGATAAAACAGTCAGTTATGGTTCTTTGAATGATGCAGTGTAGGTCATTCAGGAGTTTAAAGACCCATGGTTGGTGAACGTAGATATTGAATCCATTTTTCTTTTATTACCAGTTTGGGAGGTAGAGTGGCTGTTGTTGGGCATAGTAGTTGTGTTTATTTTTACTTTGGCAAGGCTATGCTAATGGGATGCTTGGTGGCCTGTGCTACTTTGAGAGGTTAAGCACTGCTTTCCATTGGATTTGGCAGCAGTGAGATGGCAGTCAGAAGGTGGTATATTATCTGGATGACTTCTCAAGAGTAGGCAAAGGGTTTGATGGAGCAATGGAAGGTATGCATGTGTTTCTGGAGATGTGTGAGGAACTGGGCATTCCATTGGCTACGTAGAAGTTAGAAGGCCTAAGAAAGGCATTGTTTTTTTGGGATTGCTAGTGGATGTATGTTATGGTTTGTTTTGTTTATCAAATGAAAATGTAACACATTTGAAAGACAAGATTCAGTGGGAAAATCCAAGGACAAGGTGTGGATTAAGGATGTCTTGGAGCTCTTCATTCTCCTGAAGTTTGCATGCCAGGCAGTTCACCTGGGTTGTTACTTTTGTGGGTTTGTCATCTTTTTGTTGAGAGGAGGTAAAGGCAAACATCAATAGATGAGGGTTGATAATGTGGTGAGTGCTGATTTAGCATTGCGGTTGTCTTTTTGAAGCAGTTTAATGGTATGTTTTTTTGGCAGGCAGATTGGGTTGTTCAAGGGGACTTGCAGCTGTTTACAGATGCAGCAGGAAGTATTGGGTTGGGGACATATTTTGGATGTGAGTGGTTTTGGCTCATTGGCCAGCAACATGGAGGGATGACTGGAGGAGGGATGTTGCCAGTTTAGAATTAGTTCCATTTTGGCTAGCATTGAGGTTCTAACAAAAGAAGTTGTGGGGGAAAGGGGTTACTTTTCATTTGGTCAATATGGCAGTGGTATGAACCATTGGTGTTGCCAGGCGTGGCATGTCAGGTTAGCATGGAATGATGAGATGCTTGGTACAAGAATCCTGGGCAGCTTTTAAAAGGAAGATATATAGTAGGGCATTGCAAAATTTTGTTAAATTTGTATTGCAGCTGCATGAGGAGGAAGGACTTTGGTGGGAATGATTGTTGTTGAGATATTTGTTTCAGGCTTTGAAACAAGGTAAGGCACTTCAGTCAGTTAAGGTTGACTTTGCTACAATTAGTATAGTTATTTGGGTGGCAGGGTTACATGACTTCACTAAATCTTGGACTGCAGTTTGTATGTTGAAGGGCTGGCGTAGTGTTGACAGTGTGAAGAATGACAGATGATGTCTACTGACAAGACAGGTTTTGAAGATTTTGTTGCAGGAATTAGTGCTGGTAAATGGTGATTCATTGGACTGTACTTTGTGTGTTACATTCACTTTATGGATGTATTATGGAGGTCTTAAGGTGTCAGTGTTGTTTTAGTCTCTAGTTTAGTCGGATCTTTCAGTGTTTTTGTTGCTTCTCTGCATATTTGGTTGTGTAGATCAGAGGTTTTCCAGTCATTCTTTATGCATTGGAAGGGTATTGGATTCAGCGAGGGAAGATGGATTAATTGAAGTCATTAAGAGGGTGGGCCGTGGGTCATGAAATGCTTTCTTGTCTTATATTAGGTAATTGGATATGGTAATTGGTGTAGTGTTAAATTAACTTTCTAGGAAAGGAAATCTCATTTTGGAATTTCATATACCCAGTGGGTGGCAAAAGGGGGCTGCATTTAGGATGGATGGCACATCATTGGGTTTGCATTGTTTCATGTAGCATTATGCTCCTTAGAGTCCTGGTGGTACATTTGACAGGTAACGATCTGGGAATAATTCTGAAGCTATAGTTGGCAGTTAGGACAAATGAGAATCTGTTTCTTTCATTTTAAAGAGATTATACCCAGGTATGTGTATTTTGTGGCCAGAGGTAGTACCATGGTTATTTTGGCTTGAAGGGGGCTCATTGGTTTGTTAATGTCAGGCTAATTATGCAACTGCCTGCACTGGGTATTTATATGATAGGGCATTGGGATGTCGATGAAAATGTTCCAGTTTGGTTCACACAGGATGGAGTACACCTGCTCGATTTTGGTTTCAATCTGTTTAATATATACCTAGGTTTGTTTAGGAAGGTTTGATGAAGGTTTTGGAGTGCATAAGGGGGAACAGCCTGTGTCAGAATAGTTGGCAGAGAAGAGGGGCAGGCTTGTCCCTCTTCTGTTTCCCCTCTGGTGTTGGATGTTTAATTCGATGAGTTGGGGAATGAAAGTGAGTGATGGGACACTGATAAGAAAAGTAAGTGAGTGGAGGTGACGACACTGCTTCATAAGTAAAAGTGAGTGAGTGAAGGTGAGGACGGTGCTTGATAAGTGAAAGTAAGTGAGTGGAGGTGAGGATGCTGCTTGATAAGTGAAAGTAAGTGAGTGGAGGTGAGGATGCTGCTTATTTGATTAGGGTGAGTGGGGTTACACTGACCTATTAAATGGTTATATGGATGCTCATGCTGTGATTAATAAATTAAAATATTGTTCAATAAATTTATTTCTATGGAAGTTTAATAAAGATCATCAAATGTCATTTGGTGTGGTGTATTTATTGAAGGGGACACGGACAAATGAGGTTTGGAAACAAACCAATTTGTCCAGGGTCATCTTCGGAGGAGGGTCAGGTATGAATAGTGATGGGAGTTAAGATGGTAGTGGAAGAAAGTTAGTGTGGTGGGGATGGAAGGCTTAATTTGGCAAAGTAGGAGGGTTGGGAGGAAATGAGGTAAGTGCAAGGAGGAGCTTAATTGGGTCTGCGTGAGTGTAATTGGATAAGGGTCAGATTTTGGTGTGAACTTGCTACCCACCATCCTTTCCTCTTTTAGGAATACTGAAGATTGCATGGTTATTTTACAGGTTTGGTGTTTAGGCAGAGAAGAGAGGCAGGCTTGTCCCTCATCTCTTCCCCCTCTGGTGTTGGATGTTTAATTCAATGAGTTGGAGACTGAAAGTAAGTGATGGGACGCTGCTTGATAAGTAAAAGTAAGTGAGCAAAGGTGAGGACGCTGCTTCATAAATAAAAGTAAATGAGTGGAGGTGAGGATGCTGCTTATTTGATTAGGGTGAGTGTGGTTACACTGCCATAGTAAATGGTTATATGGTTGCTCATTCTGTGATCAATAAAGTAAAATATTGTTCAATAAAGTTATGTTTATGGAAGTTTAATAAAGGTCGTCAAATGTCATGTGATGTGCTGTATTTATTGAAGGAGACCAGGACAATTTCTTTAGTATTTGTTTTGATGTTTTTTTTTTCTTAAAGTACAATGGCATCTAATTCAATTACACAAAGTACTTTTTAAAATGTACTAGTCACAATAGCAACAGTAATAAGGCTTCAGTGCAGACTGCTTTAACAGCTATAACAGTATAAACTGACTTTTTTGTATAGGGTGATCCGCTGTGGCAACCCCTAACTGGGAAAAGCTGAAAGAAGAAGAAAAAGATTAAACATCAAATTTTACATGGTGTACATAGATCAGCATAGTTTGACTAATTAAGTCTGCAAATATTACAAAACTACCACAACATGCTGCTTTGATCTGTTACCGTTATTTACCAAACCAGATACTCAACTAATTATGCTCAGACAAATTAAGCAAATGCTGCTCAAATGGCTGCATCATATATTAACATCTTTCACATATGGTGGACATGAACACATTTTTACAATAGGTAGCTTACGATATTATGAGAAATTAACTCTGTATGTATCTTTTTATTGTATGAAAAAAAAATCCAAAGTGAAGCAACTGTATAAATAATACAGTACATACTGCTTCCTTTAAATACAGCACAAATGCCCATCAAAATATTTTACTTTAATGGGTGGAAACATTTGTGTTTATATAGTATATATGTAGAGATTTTTATGTTTATGCATATATACAGTGGAGTTCAAAGAAAGACAGTCTGAAAACCAGTGGTACACTTTACAGAAATAACACATTTTCATTGTAAACAACATAGCCCCAAAAATATAGAGGTTTAAAATGCTAGTCCTTAAATGCAGAAATATCAAAATAACATGAGATGGTTTGGATTCAGCTATTTTTCTCGTTTAACGTATGTAGAGGGTGACCTCTTACTAAGATTAATGCATGCTTTTTTTTCTTTTTATATTTTTTGTCCCCTCATGTATTGAGTCAGTGCCATTTGTTTTAATTTTGGCCTGTAGTATGCTTTTAAATCCACAACTGCAGCACATAAATCAAATCTCAGGTAACCCATCATTGTTTTTTCTTAGTAGTTGCTCTTGAGGGATGATGCATGTTTCGCTGTCAGATATTACAGTACATATGTTTACAGATATGATCCTCCTGACTTCTCTTAAGGACTAAATCAAATAACAAGCAAGCATGCCCTAAAAAACAATAACATTAATCTTCATTCATAAAAAGTAACTCCAGGCTCCTTCAAATGATATATGGTTTGCTTTGAATTTCTTTATTATTTTATAGTATCAGATTTATGAATAAAAAAAAATGCGGGTCCAGTTCCTATATCTGTGCCATAAAATAAAGTAAAACAAAAAGTTAACAAAACAAAATGGATGTCACATCTCTTCTTGTTCATCATTGCTTATCCTTCACACAGTTCACTGTCTCTGTTATTTATTGTAATTATTTCATTAATTACGTTATGTTCCCGTACTATCAATAGCTTCTCTTTTGTGCAGCCACTGTCACTCACAGGGGTCACTGATACCAATTGTATTTTTTTACCTGCCAATAGGTACAATTGTGCCTTTTAGTCTGTTACATCCTGGCTTGTTCCTAGTATACTAACAGCATCTAGACAGAAAAAGAAGAAAGGGGGAAAAAGAAGACAAGTATCTAGACATTCAGTACTTAGTGGCATCTTCAGTTGTATGTTCTAATATAGGTATAAAAACTGTGACTATGAGCACTTTACAAGTAAATGAGTATTTTAAATTGCCGTGTTGTATTATACATAATTGTGCTCAGCAACTTGTGCAAAGCTATTATACATGACATTAGTAGAATAACTGCAGTTTGTGCCAACACAGTGAAGAAGTAATTGGCAATGGATGCTGCTAGTAATCTGTAGAAACCAGTTTCTGCAATACAAAATTTCTACATAGGTGGGAAATCTAAAAAAATAATAGCTGCCCAAAGGATAACTCATTTTCTCAGATACACTGCATAGATACAGAATCTTATCCATCCATTCACCTACTCTTATAAGTCAAACTCAACCCCTTTTTTGACTCTGGTAACCACTGCTGCCATCCACAGAGTTTACTTGGCAAGGGGTAAGAAAAGGGAAGTACATTGCCAAGCCTTTCTTCGGTATCATACATGCACATCTATGGATAATACAGAAGTGAACTATATTCCCTAAAATATATCACTGCAATATGGGATGAAGCCAGAGTACCTGGAAAAAGCCCATGCAAACATAGGCAGACATGCATACTCCACAGAAAAAAAATACCCCAGTCAGGAATCGAACAAGGGAACCTCTTTCTATGAGGCAATAATTCTATATGGCGCACCCCTGTACCACCCTCAGGAATTTAAGCAAATCTGACCTCATGCCAAAATTGCAACCTTCTAATATATCCTGGTTCTGCTGACAGTTTTTGTCTTAATACAATATCTTCACCATGATAGTTCAGAACATAACATCTCATATTCATAATGTGGAAGAAATTTGATTAGATTAAGACTGGGGACAGAGAATAACAGAAAATAAAATGTGTATGCCTGTGAGCAAAGATTAGAGCACCATCAGTCTCACCCTCTGTATATTTCTCACCTTTTATCCTGTGTACAAGTATTCAACCCTTTTCTGCTTTTTCTGCATGCTATTAGGAGCAGTTAGATGGTTTGGGCAGTCAATGCATTCCATCTCAACAGTTCTGCTCACCATAGAGAAAATCAAGTTGCACAACTGTATACATATTGTTTGTATTGCCATGTACTCTAGGAATATATACCCTAGGCATAATGAATTTTTAAGATGAAGTTTGCAATTCTGAAGGTTAAACCAAAACTGCAGGATATCAAAGAGCATTTGCTGATCATAGACTGGTGAAAAAATTATATTTCTGTCAGTTTATTCACTCTTAACATAGCACCCCATTGCACAAAATATATCTATATCATAAAGTTGGAATTAACAACAGATATTGATTGGAATGAAATGTAATTTAAAAACAGTCTCAGCTATGTTGCTCTTTTAACAACTGTAATTCATCATCATAATCATCATCATCATCAGCCTCCTTTTTTTATTAATCTAAATGGGGTTGAAATGTCGGATCAACTGTTACCACCTTTCTCAGTTCAGTGTCAGTCATCTCCTTCTACCACTATGTCTGATTGTTACAGGCCTTCTCTCATGCAATCCATCTATGGGTGACCTAGTTTCCTCTTGCATTCATGTATATCACTGCTGTTCTTCACTAAATCATCTTCTGCTTTCTTACACCTATGACTGAATGACTGCCATCTGTTCTCCTTGACCACCTCTTCAACTGGGGAAAGTATCCCTTCTACTCTAATGTCCTCATTTTGTCATCTGCATCACAGTGTACATACTACTACAAATCTCAGGTACTTCATTTCCATCACATCAAGGTTCCTCAGCTGTTACCCTTTCACTGTCCAGGTTTCTGTGCCATACAGAAGCACTGGTCACGCACACACCGGTTTAAAAAATATAACAAATATACCATGCTTTCTTCTAGTAATAAGGAAGAGAAAGACAAATGTTATTCAATTATATTCTTAGAAGTCAGAGTAAACCAAATATGAAAATGTACTCACTTTAAAAAATTAAGCTAAGTCTCTGGGAACCTGCATTAACAATATATCTGTTGCCAATGATCACACTAAGGATAGAAAGAAACAATGTAAGTCTGAGGATAGAAGGAAACAATGTAACAATGTAAGTCTGTGGATAGAAGGAAACAATGTAACAATGTAAGTCACAGCACTTTCCTGCATCTTTAACATGGGTATCAGTGAGAGTCACTGCTCAATGCTTTGTCAGAGGATCTTTGACTTCCATTCCTGATTAGTCACAATGCCTTCTTCTACAGAAAAATAGTAAGGCAGTGGAAAACAGTTACTTCACTCCATTTCTTTGTCTTAAGACAAGTAGCAAGGAGTCATCAAAATTTAAGAAACAAGAAAGCATTTTTGCTGACCTCTTTATGATGTTTGACCAGATCACAAAATTAATATTGACACCTCTGTTCATATCCTTACAAGTAGGGGTTAACTTGTTAAACTTCCATGCATATTAGAATAGTAAGTGTGCATCCCACCCCATAATTGTAAGATGACTAAATTGAAAGAATAATTATAGAAAAATAGATCACAAACACATTATCCACCAGTGGAATTAATAGTGCTCACTATGGAGTCATTAGTGTTCCAATATTTATACCTCTTGCACATACCTCAGTAGTACAGTGTTACAGATCTGATTTTTGGACCTCTCTTGTTCACATTGTGCTTGCCTCAGTTAGGGGATCTAATCGAGTGGACAGTTCTAGCATATCACTGCTACACTGATGACGCTCATCTTTCCCTTTACTTCCCCACAAAGAAACGACAACTTTCTATGTCCTTACTGAAAACTTAGAGGTCATACACTCATAGATTACTTTTAATTAGCTCAAATTTAACAATTCCAAGCAGCTGTTTATGCTACCATGAGAAATTCTTCTGGCACTTTGTTCCCTAACTACATCTTTATGAAGATAACCTAGAAGTGATTCTGCACTCCTTGACACTTCGGGACTAAGTGCCTGCCATTGTTAAAACTTTCTGATTCCATATGAGGAACATTTCTTGACATGAAATAATTACTTTTTCAAACTGAATTCTCATTAGTCATCCATGCTTCTGCATCTTACATTAATTACTTCTTCTCCTTTGGCCAACAGTAGCCCAGTTTCCACCAACACCCTGGTGCCTAACAGTACTGGTGGCGTTCATTGTTAACCTAAGCCTCGACCAATCCAGTGTGGAAGTCTGTATTGTTGTCCGCAAATGTCACTTGGCAAATGTTTTACACCAGATGCCCTTCCTAACATAACCCTCCCCATTTATCTGGGCTTGGGACCAGCACAAGGAAATGCACTGGCTTGTGCATTGTGCATCCCCAGTGGCCGGGTTATTGTGTTGCCTCTATCATAATGAAAATAAAAAAAGTTATTTTTGAACTTGAAGTGCTGGAACTCTTTGCAGTATGCATGATTTATATATGTGTATATATATATATATATATATATATATATATATATATATATATATAGACACACACACACACACACACACACACACACACACACACACACACACGCACAAACACATACACCGCATATAGATAGATAGATATATACACATGGGGGTCAGGAATATTCCCAAGTTGACTAAACCAGCAGAAATTGCTTTTAGGAGGGGGAACAAGTCATCTTTCATCATCCTCTACTGCTAATTATACATTCTAACTCTTAAGATTGCACAATCCCTGGAGAAATGGAATATTCTCTACCTGGGGACTTTCAGTCTTTCACAACTGTCAACCATCTGTCTGCACTGACCAAATGGTGTTGACCTTATTCTTATACCATGAATTACATTTTAATCTTATTTAATGGTGTATACCTTAAATCATTAGTGCCTCCCTGCAAAATAAATGCATTATCGCTCAGTTCAATAATCCTAGTTTACTTTGATAACAAATCTAAATAATCAATTAACTTCAATTCAGGAAAAGAGGAAACCATACTATACAATTTATTCAATGATGTTATTTGACTAGCAAGACATTTTACATTTGAGTTCCCAATTTTTCTACTGTTATCTCTTACAGAAATAAAATCCGACTCTTCACTGTGTTTATTAATATCTTTATCTTCATTGACTCTCCCAAAGGTCTTAGGTTCATAGGTTCATAGGTTCATACTAGGCTATCTGCCCAAGGGCATTTATAAGCCTAGATACTATGCCCATTATTTTGCTGTGCCTCTGTCAAGCAGTGACACTGAGATAATCCCTGGGGTATATCTGCGATCTCTTGTTTTAAGCTTTCTTACCTACGAGATATCTTGCTATCCTTTGTTTTGCACACTAATAGAGTTACTAATGTCATAAGAGCAAGGGTTATATGAAATACTACCAGTTAAGCAAGAAGAAAGATTTTCCTCCAAACTTACTATACTCAAAACAACATCCTCTAACTTGAATAACTGAAACACTGATGTTTACTTACATTAGTTGAAGCTGGCTTAAGATCTTCTTGGTATTAGGAGATAGAAAACCACCTAATGGTGTAAGCCTCTTACTCTTTGAGCTATAACCTTCAACCAACAAATCATCACTCAAATCTTGTCTATGATCTAACTTTCTATGCTTACACCTAATATCAGATATACCAATGTCAACCTGTGTAACAAAAAACTCAGAAAAAAATTCCCGAATAAATTAAATTTTATTATCATAATTTTTTGCTTTACCAGCTATTTTTATTTTGAAACCAGTCCACAACAACAAAACGAAAAAACAAGTTACTTCAAAACAATGAACACAAGTAGCAGTTCCACACTGAAATGCTGAGACTCACCTTTAATAGTTAACAGTTTTCACAGGTTCAAACAAACATTGGAGCAATCGGATTTGCTAGCAAAGAACTTTTTGATGCTTTTATTAGATCCTGCTATAAATCACACACATGTATCCCTAAAAGAGAAAGCATAACCAATGAGTTATCCACCAAACCTTTATAATCAACCATATTTTCATTATCAGGTTATTCATATTATTCCATAGTACCAGAGCAAACTGCCTCATTTGAAATAACACTGAATATAAATATAGAATATATTATATGATTATATTTATATTGCATGTACTATACTATACGTATAAATATATAAATTAAATCTCTTCTATTAAATTTGTAAATTTAGAAGGTTTGCTGACATTTTTCTTTTTTCTTCACTCCATTATAATTGCCAGCTTTCGTTTTCCAAATAACTGGAGTTTTAACAGACTTAAAAAAGTAAACGTTTCCTAGTTTCTTAGGACCTTGATCCATATTAAACTCATGACTGATCATTCTCATTTCCTTTGTCTCCATCCTTACTTTCTCATTACTATTTCTTTTTATTTCTAAATTCTCCAACTGCAAATTTTTAACAAATTCCGAAACAGACCTTAATCCTACTCAATTAATGCCTGTACATTCAGTTTCAAAATCAATGTACTATGTAAAATTAAATGTAAGTCTTCCAAACATTTACAATTAATACACGTTTGTTCTAAATCAGAATTTATTAGCAATACCCCACAAGTTATACATTTACCCAAGTATTTCTGATTAATGAAATCTTCAAGAACATATATATTTGAAAGAATCTATAATAATCAGTTGCAAACTCTTATAATTTAATATAGCTAAGAATCTAAGAAAAATAAACAAGTTGCTTGTGATGTCCCCACTCTGGACCAGTAATCAGGGAGTCTGAATTCTCACCACTAACACTGGAGAGGGACATTCACTTGAAACAAAAATGGATACACCCAGTATTTCCAGATACAGTTCTCTGCATCAAGCAGAATTTCCCTTAAAAGCACACAGATAACACACTCAGTCCAGGGTCTGGATTTCTTAGTCTGTCTCTCTCCAGGTCCCCAGTAAGACTCTCCATTGGTACAGCTATAGAGTTGAGACCTCAACTGAGTGTCCAAGCCAAGAGATCCACTACTCTCTTTGTGAAATTAATGCTTCATGCCTCAGCTGATACACACACACAAACACACACACACACACACACACACACACACTTTGAGATTTGATTTTCTAAGGCTCTTACAAGGGTACCCAATTATACTGAGTGAAATTAATATTAATATAAAGGGTACTTTGACCAAAGGGAAGGCTTTCAGGAGCATCCAGAGTTATCACCATATATCTATCTATCTATATATATATATATATATATATATATATATATATATATATATATATATATATATATTACTCTCAGAGATTAAAATATTATCTAAAAGGCCAGCCACAATGAAAATAATAAATAAGAAAAGAACATGAAAACACCAGAGTTTCAAGTCACAGGAAATATTAAAATAACACAGATGAATAGATTCACACAGATACAGAAAAATAGTACTTAACCAATCTCACTATATTTTCTTGACTGAGCTAAAGAATTAATATTCCCTGGTTCACTTCCTAGAGCAAGGCAAGATGAAACAAGTGAGGGGTCCTTCCTTGTCAGGTCCAAGAACAGAGTGTAATGAGACTTTAGTCTCATCTAATATTAAACATCATTTTTGTCCAAGACTACAGATTGGCTTCACATGCCTCTGGACATCTGACTACTGGTTCGCTACAAGGAGTTAGCGCACACACACACACACACACACACACACACACACACACACACACACACACACACACACACACACACACACACACACACACCTGATGCAGCTTCTGGAAGTCATAACACAGTTTCAAACCTCTACCCTCCCAGAGTAGCAATTAGTTTATCCCAAAGACAATACAGAGAACTTCCTAGTACTAACTTTTTGCCTCTGGCTGCATTGAAAATTGTGAGAAGCAATCTTTATAGCTTAGGTCCAGTAATTTAATTTCAGAACTAAGTTAGCTGCCACTGGACTGTGATTAACCTCTTCTCTTACAGTATCCTCTGTTAAAACATATACATTTAATTCAGTTACAATACAGCCAGGGTCCACTGTTGATACATTTTTTAACACGAGCAACTTTACAAATATACTTTAAACAGAAGGATCTGTACAAATCATTTTGATATGCAAATGACATATAATTCTTTACAAAATTCTAGCTAGCTGTGCTGGCATATGTTACACATCCACTGCCCTACTTCTCCTGGCATAGCTGGCAGTACTTCACATTGTCACATATCTATTGACCTATAGCTTAAGTGTCACAATACTCACACACCACCAAACAACAAAAGATAGCATCTGCTTAAGCAGGATATGGAGGTACAACCTCCTATTAAATAGTATTTAGTTTCAGTGGTGTAGAACTAAGTAAAATAGCAAAAAATTTAAGTTTCTTTACCTGAGTCCTTAAACAGACAATCAGGTAAGAGTTCACAACAAATCAAGCACCAATAAACAGTAGAATATAGAATATACTTTAGCATGCATGCCCAGATAGGAAGTCATGGCCCCACTATTAAATTGCTCATATATTCAGTACTGTAAAATTAAATAAAATAAAATCAAAGTTTCTTCACTTGTGATTTTAAAAGGACAACCATAGAACAGCTCACCAAGCACCACCAAACAGCATGTACATGTGTACTATAAAGTCTGACTAATTAAACAAATTTTAACTACTTGAAGATAGTTTAAAGGGCATTTAGTAATTGTAAAAATAATGTTAAAGAAGGGGTGTTGTTTTACAGGGTTCTTCTGATATTAGGTCTTATGTGATCTTAATTGCCTTGTATGATGACAATAAGAAAGCCATGGAACATTTTATTGTGGTTTAAACCTTGTAACAGGACTCATATTTTTATTTGATATTTGCAAGGGCTTCAATGACTGAAAAACTATAAAATCAAAAGCAGCTTAGATCTCTTCTAGATGGTGTGCTCTAAACATATCTCCACTTAATGGAAGTGAATGTTAAAGGGAGGGGCATCCAATGTGTTTCTACAGCTACATCCCACTGACACCCCTAGGTTGTCAAATATTGCCTATTCATATTTGCATTAATAATTCCAATGTCATATTGCATACAACGTATTAAAATATCTCATCTTAAAGCTTGCACTGTGGCAAACACAACTATATTATTATTTAACCTCTGTCTAGTGCTGGTAAAGAGATATTAATTGTTGTTCATATAATATTTATATACAGCACTATAAAGTTCATATTTTTCTAAATATGTCAACCAAGTAACATAGAAAGATCTGCCTCAAATGAAAGTTGTCCACTGGATGAACAAAATGTTGCTAACAGTATGTGTAGCTTTAGTGGTTGCTGTGATATTGTAAGTTGTTTACAAAATATTACAAACATAATAGTTACTGTGACTTTTAAAATCTGTTTTAAGACCTAGAGCCAAAAGAATGCCACCTTTATAATAGTTTGTGCTGAAGCATTTGCCATTTACACTTCTTTAGTAACCCCTGTGGTTCCAGACAGATGAACATTTGTTTGAAGTGTGAGAACATAATTTGATTCTATCAAACAAGGTTAGGCTCCTTCCATTAGAAATTACAGTTCAAACTTCCTGAGCTCAATTGGAGTGAATAGGTTAAGATGACTCTGAGCTTATTAATGTATACATAAGTGGAAGAATTATTGCCCTTACCTTATGAAATGGGAAGAGTAATTGATGGTAATAAAGCATTTGGTGATCATTCCTTGCCCCTCTAGTGGGATAAATGGGCTATATATGGAGAAGATGGAATATGTATTGCTGACTGTGGTCAAGTCAGAAATTGGATGACCTGGGTAATAATTTTGAGTGATGGTAAGTTGTTTTTTTTTTCTTTCTTTTTTTTTATGGAAAATGCATTTTTTTGTGAATGACCTACTGTTGTAGATCTTTTATGTGAATATCAATTCAGTTGGTTTGAACCACTAGTGAACACAATGAAGGTGAAGTGGAATATTGACCACTCATGTGAGTATATGGTATTATTATTATGATGGATTAATTAGCTGACCATAAGATGGTAGGGTAAGTGCCTGCGATATGATTCATATATGGGCAATAATTAGAAAGGTTGGAGCTGAGGGGGAGCACAAGGTGTGAGCTTTCCAGTGTTAAGGTACAATAATTTAAAAAAGCAGGTATGTTTTCCTGTAAGTTCATAGGTATGTACTAGGCTAAAGACCATTATGGCCTACCCATGCATCCCAAATCTCTGACAAGTTTTTTTTACCCTTGATAAGTGTAAACAGGGGCTTGGCAGATGAAACATTTACAAGCTGGGCCCTGAGAGACGAACCATTACCTGTAGAGACATAGGTGCCAAACCAGGAATGAATTTCCTTTTCACCATCCAATTGCCCAAGTTACACTTGAATTGGGTTAGTGAGGAATTCTGCTTCACAATGATGGGAGCCTTTTCCAGAGATGTAGTAGTCTGTAGGATACATAGCTGTCTCCATCAGGTCCTATTTGCATAATAGGCAATCTTCAAATCTTTAGAATGGGTAATTCTGGTGCTATTTGTTTTGCAGTTATGCAGGAGGTCTCTCATGAAGGGGTCTGCCAATGTCTTGCATGCCAGGCATAGATCTCCCCTCAACAGTTTATAGGTTACAGACTTTAGGTGTAGTGTTTGAGTTGGTCTGTATAGGATATGTTACTTACACCCTGTATTCTGGGTCTATATTAAATCAGTGAATGCTTAAAATAGTGAACGCTGATTTATCGACCCCATGTAAGTGAAAGCTTATAATCCAGAACACCTGGAACAGTGATTTTTTTTCCCAGGGAAAAATAATCGCTGTTCCACAAAAAAAATAAATAAATAAAAAACTTCAAAACATTACATAAACGGGAGGGCTTTGACCCCACACCTCCCCTGCTTAAATATACCAACTCCGAGATCACACTACAATGAGGAAAATGGCAGAGTAACAGAGGCGGCCAAGCGATTTCTTTCTCAGGGAAAGAAATTGCTTATATGCCATTTCGCTGTTTTGCTATTTCATGCTTTCGAGTTCGATCAAGACGCATTTGAAGGATTGTGTCTTCGGTTATATAATAGGAACCCTGTATTCTTGCTCTGAGGAACATCTGTGGATGTTCCAATCATTGATTGTGTCTGGTTTGGTGCATATCAAAGGGGATATTGTACTCAATTATATGTCTGATGAATTCTGAATACAGTGGAACAATGATCTCCTTAGCCCTAAAAGCCATATATTTGTTTATAAGTTGCACAACATATAATCATTTCTTTACTGCTGTAGATACATGATAGTCAAAGTCCAGATTACTGTCTGTGTGTGTCTCCAAGTCCCTGACTCCTAGGTTGACTCTTAGGAGTGTGCTGTGAATATGATAGTTACTAGAGATAGATGACTACCCAAAGGATACTATTACACATTTCTTGTCATTTTGTTTTAGTCCATGGCTCTGACATGCTATTTGTTTATGTCAGCCATTCCTGGAGAACATTAATGTTGATGGGGTATTTTATGACTGATCCTAATTTGCAACCATCTGTATATTTGGTCAGCCAGAGGCCTTTCACATTGGCTTTGACTTCAAAGAACTAAATGCCAAAAAGAAGGGGTCTCAGGACAGATCCTGAGGGACTCCACATTTGACTGGCATGTTTGCAGAGGTGGACTCCCCAGTTTTGACTTTTTGGGTCTTGTCTGTGAACCAGCTGGCTACCCACTCAGTGGCATAAGGATTTACATTTAACCTCTTGAATTTGTCAACAATACCTGTGTGAGGTATTGTAAAATGCCTCGGTCAGGTTATGGCAGGCAGTGTGAATCATTTTGCCTTCATTGATTGTTTTGTAAACATTTCAAAGAAATCCACCAGGTTGACTAGGCATGACCTTCCCTTGATGAAACCAAATTGGATCAGGTCCAGTGTCTGGAGGTTTCCTATGTCACTAGTGATCATTTCCATGAATGTTCTTTCCATGGCTTTGCATATGAGACTAGTGAGACTTTAAAATCCATAGTCTCTAGGGTCTGTAGATTGCCTACCTTTGTGTAGATGGATGACTGTTGTTTTTCTCCATTCATTAGGCATGAAGCCTGCTTAGGGGCTACAGTTAAATAGTGATTCCAGAGGGCCTGAAAGGTAATGTTTCATGCTATTTAAAAGACATCCTAGGATATTGCCTGGGCCCATTAATGCAGAGTTCTTGGCTTAGAGAGAACACTGAAGACCTGTTCCCTAGAGAATCTTCTCCCCAGAATGGGTGAAATTATGTGAAATCTTCTGAGATATGAATGTGATCCTTTTGTGCCATAGAACTGTGCTGAGAACAAAAATATCCTTAATGTTTGCATTCTGTATCAGTATACATTTCTTCTAGAATCTGAGTGATGATTTTTAATTTAACATTTGCATTAAAGAGGGCAGAGTCTGTGTTCATGTTGTTTTAAATAATGTGCGTTTCTCACCAGAATCTGTTCTCTTTGACTTTACCTCTTTTATTTCAGTTTTACAGACTAATCATAATATGTGTGAGAACTTCACCTGTGATTCTTGTCTATTTTTCAAGCAGAGAAAATGATTTACATAATAGAGATTTCTGTCTAGCAATCTGAAATGACGGAGGTTGTTCAGGGATACAATTATTAATTCAGTAATCTATTCATTATTTGACTACCTGCTTAATCCATTTCTCGTTCATGGGGGGATCCCGGGCCTAATCTTAAGCTCAATGCATTGAAGACAGAGGAAATGGCCAGAACAGACAGTGTGCAAAAACACATTGCAGAGGAAAAGAACTATGACTCACGTGATTGAAAGCAACATAAACAGCACACCAGTACATAAAGAATGCCATGACAACACACTCCACAAACCAATACATGTAATATTCAGAGGTATAGCCATTGCACCTGCAGTGCAATAATAGCAAGCCAACCTGATTCTGCAAAGGAACATGTGAATGGTAAGAAAGCCCGGGTCTACAATGGTTGCCATCCTTTGCATGTAGACCTGGCCACAGCACACATCCATATTAGCAGCAACATTTTACTGCAGGAGGGCTATGACACAGGGGCACTAATCCTCACAACTGCTAAACATTGCATTCACTTATGTTTGTGTGGGTGTGAGTGATCTTACCAACCTATTACAATGATATATAAGGAAGAGATGTGGATATGCAACTGGTATTCAATGCAACCTCTAAAAGTGACCACTGTAAAGAGCATAAATGGAATAACAAGGAACACATGAGGCCTGTGAGAACATAGCTCAAGAATGTAGACAACTGCAGTGGATTAAACACCTGAACTACACACAGTAATCATTCCTGTAAGAGTGCATTTGCTAATGTTTAATATCATTCTATTTTTATTACACCAACAGATGAGTAATACTCTTATGAGCTTTAGTTATGGTATCCTGATTTACATGGAGGGGTAGATTTCAGCAGAGAAGTGCAATGTCAGAATTATTTTAGCTTTCATCATGGAGGATGGAAGGTGCAGGAAGCTTGGTCCACTCTAGAAAAAGTACTCTTCTCCCCTCCCCCCAGCACACTGGATTCATCCGGTGACTTCCTGCACTTTGACTGCTTAATTGATTCATCCTTCTGTGTGAGAGACAGACATCTCCAGGTAGTGCAATAGCCCTAAACCGCTTTCATTTTCCCTTCTTGAAGGCCCTGCTCTAACCTTTAATTTCCTTGAAGGTTGGACATTAAAACATTGCATAAAGTGGCGGGCTTCACCCCCAACACCCCTCTACTTAAATATACCAACTCCGAGATCACACTACAGTGCCAAAAATGGAAAAGTGATGGAAGCAGCCAAGCAACTTCTTTCCCAGGGAAAGAATCCGCATATATGCTGCTTCATCATTTTGCCTTTTTGAGATTTCAAGTTCGACTGAAACGCATTCAACAAAATGTGTCTTAAGTCAGCTACCAAAAAAATATAGACAAACTACTTGTGACACATATACTGCATTCATAATAAAAATATCCATTGCTATAGGTATGACATATGTAGATATTTAACACCTTTATCAAGGAGTATAGTTGCAATAAAAAATAATGCTGAGAAGTTCAAAACATATTTTAGAAGCCACTCATTATGATATTTTAGAATGAATTGCTGGCACAGGACTGATCTTTAGCAGATATAAAACATAAAAGAGCTTTCCATATTTATTTAATTTATATTCAGTTTAATTCTTAGCCCTGAACAAGATACCAATGTCCTAGTATTGGTAAACAGTATTATGAAATATTTGTAAAACAGTGTATGGGTTTCAGAAAGTTTTACTGTATGAGCAAAGTCTTAACTTGGTCCTTTCTCCTTCATGGTAAACTTTTCTGATTCTTAGGCCACACTACCGCTACATTTTATTTTTCCAGTACAGGAGCCCTAATTTCAGAGGCTAATATAACAGTCAGAATCCCAGGATAATAGGTTTATAGATTCACAGTACATACTAGGCTAGCTGCCAATGTGGGCCATTATAAGTTTTGCCGACTTCTCTCAAAGGTGAGAATCAAACCTGGACCTTGGGTCTGTGAGGTAAATACCTTAACCATTATATTAACTGCCATCCTCAAAATACAGGGTTTGTCCAGGATAATGCACTGATGTAGCTAATGCTAATTAGCCATGTGCTGTCCTATGGAAATGCTAGCAGGTCCTGATTCATGGATTTGCTCAGCAGGATAAAAGTTCACTGTTGAAGGAAAAAGTGAATGCCTTCCAAAGACTGCAGTCAACCATTCATTTGTATAAAGTGGGTAAGGTCAGAGAAAAAATAGGTATGGGGGTATTAGTGTGTGTATGTGCATGTCTGTACCTTTCTGTTGAAGCTGTGTGTGTGTGTGTGTGTGTGTGTGTGTGTGTGTGTGTGTGTGTGTGTGTGTGTGTGTGTGTGTATATTTGCCTTAGTGGTCAAACCAGGGATTATAGGTAGGCAATCAAGAGAATTGGTGTGTGTGTGTGTGTGTGTGTGTGTGTGTGTGTGTGTGTGTGTGTGTGTGTGTGTGTGTGTGTGTGTGTGTGTGTGTGTGTGTGTGTGTGTGTGTGTGTGTGTGTGTGTGTGTGTGTGTGTGTGTTGGAGTATGTGGGCGAATGGTTAAGTTTGTTTATCACTGTGATTGACTACGTTGGTGTGGCTTGTTTTTGTTGTGTGGATATTTGTGTGTGTGTCTGTTTATGGGCATCTTCCTTACAAATGCAGTTGCCATAGAAAAGTTGTCTCATTCTCCTTTTTTTTTTACTACGACCTCCTACACCAGAATATTCTTTTAAGCCTGTGTAACATATCCCATGACCACTCTTTCTCAACACTTTATTTGATTCATGCTTATGCATTGACTATTTCATCCTTTATACTATTATTATTACTACAGTAGTCTAAGCAATGGAAAGGTTGCTATCCTATGCCCAAAGCCTAGGTGGTACATAGGCTGTATATCTTTTACTTTTACAAGATCATCTTACCTAATAGCCTTGATTTCTGATAGGCTGCACTTTCATTGCATGCCTAAACCATTCTACTTTCTGCCATTCTGCTCCAACAATCCATGTGGCAGGAAGTCAGTACCACTTTTCTTTGCACTTGGCTTTGGTGGCAATTCAGCTGATCTCACTCTTCACTCATCACGTGCTTTTACTGTATTGTTTATAACTCTCCTTTACATCAACACACTAAACAAGATTTAAACTCTACAAATTAACCCATTAGCCCCTAAGTGGTGTGGAATGCCACACCTCTAGCAGCCTATAGACATCTTGCATTCCAGAGCAGTTTCTAAAAAATAAAATTAAAAAGGATAAGATGAACAAAAGTAAATATTTTGTGAATAATAACTGTTATTAAAACTGCACAAATACAACAGTGATCAGGAAGATGTACGCTTTGCAGTGATATTAATCAGTGCATTCATAGTGTTTCCATAAATACTATAATTTATTATAATGCACACAAACCCAAAAGTATGTTTTGCTAAACTTTCACAAACTGTCATATCTTGGAAACTATATAACCTAGACACATACTGTTAGAACACTTTTGTTAACCAGACAACAGATGACACATAATTCCACTGTGAGTGCATGTTTATTTATTTATTTTACATTTGTTTACCAGGAAAGACTGACTGGGATAAGATCCATTTTCAGCAGAAGCCTGGGGAGAAAAGCTCCACATACAGAGATTATACAAAACTTCTACAAAAATGTATAAAAAATGTATACAAGAAATTATACAAAAAATATATAAGACTTACAGTACACCAGAAATTACATTCTATGCTATTATGGTTGATGTTTGTATTATACAATCATTTGATATAATTCCTTATTATAGTGTAGACATTGTAGTTTTTCAAAGTTAGCTGAGGAAGGGTTTGTAGGGAGAAAATAGGATAGAAAAACATGAGGCTACAGATTATTTAGACATGAGAGAGAGCATAGATTATGAGGTGGTGAGGGAAGAAGAAAAAGTGTGACCAGAAGCTATTAAAACTAGTTAGCCTGGAGTAGTACAGGAGCAAAGCCACGTGTCATTAAGATAATTTTTAAGAATCTTTTTGAATTGGTTGGGATTTGTGTTGGTTCTGATGGTGTGAGTTAGTGAATTCCGCCTTGTTGCTACATAATGAGAAAATAGTGCATCCCCGTCAATAATGTTTATTGAGATAATCACAGAAATATGAGGAGATATGTTGACTTGTTTAATTAGCAATATAAATAAACTGAATAATTGAAAAATAACTTTCTTCAATGACATCTAAGATTTTACCTGTGGTGGGTAACTGCTTGTACATTATATGTTTTTTTTCAAATTATTTGGTTTTACAACAATAAATAAACAAATCAGTTATAAACCAAATAAATAACTATTTACATAGGTCTACAGCTGATCAATCTTTCAATCTTGTACTTCAACAACAGTTAATTTTTTTCAAGCAAGTCTTTAAGTTTAAGCCAAGATTTATATGACTGTGTAATATTAAAAATTCCCATCTTTTGTGCCATTCTAATAAATTCAACACTAGTGGGGGTAACTTTACTGTTCCAATTTTTAGTAATTACTTTTCTGGCTATAGCAAGAAGAGGCACTTGGGTTTTTCAAATGATTTCAGGAATCAGGCCATTAAATAAAATTAAAGGTTTAGAAATATTATGTTTACCATAACATCCTCTAACAACACTATCATAAAACCTGAACCACACACTAAACTGTTAGGTGTCATTATAAATGTCGAACTCAAATTTAACTTACACTTACAGCAAGGAATAAAAAAACACACCAGAAACTTGGCGTGTTCAATCGCAACAAAAGATTTTTTACTCCAAATGCTAGACTCACCTTAGCACAGTCCTTCCTCTTGCCCACCCTTCTCAACGCAGCCCCCATACTAACCAACATACAAGCTACCACCATGAACAAATTGCAACAAACTTATCACAAAATTGCAAGGTTCATTACAAACTCCCCCTACAACTCCCATAACTGCCTATCCCAGAACTCCTTACAATGGATTGAATTCCATACCCTACTGCTACTTTTTCAATTTCAAGTTATTCACTCCATTCTATACAGGCCTACATACCGTCCAGCTCTCACTAATTTTTTATCTACCTATACTCCTTCTAGAACCTTCCGCACCTCTAACCAACAACTTCTGAATGTAGATCATCCAAAGAAGAACATAGGCAAACTACAATATAACTGCTCTATAGGCCACACTTGGAACAAACTTCCTCTACACATACGCTCCATCATACACCCTGCACACTTTAAAAAGTAACTCAAACATTATCTTCTCAACACTAAATCATGTCTCTGCTTAGAACCCACCTAATATTTCAACTTTAAACAATGGTGTTTCCTCCCTCTGAACTCCTGAAAGCATCTATACCTTCCTATGAAGCCTAGGCAAGAAATCTGATCACTTGTATATAATTTATTTGATCACTTGTATATAACTTGTTTGTATATATGTATGTATATATATATATATATATATATATATATATATATATATATATATATATATATAAAGGGGTTCATATACTCATTTCTTTGAGACAATCCTCTTACAGTAATCTAAATATGTTTGATCCATATTTCTATTAATATGTCTTGGAGTTATGCTTGGTTATGGTACTTTCTATTTTTTGTTACCTATGTTATCCTAAATTGATTTGTAACTGCAGCTTTTCTCCTCGGGTCTCCACTGAAAATGGGCTCCAAGCCCAGCTGGATCAACCCAGTTAACAAATGTCAACTAAATGTCAAATAAATCTATCTGACCACAGAGCTTGAATAAAGTTATGAATTTATTTCCAAAAAGGGGAGATGACTTTGCGTTCATATACCATATGTGTTCAATTAGCTATTATTTCAGAATCACATCTCCAGCATTTAATTCTATTTTATTTATACATAATTATAATTTTGTTAGGAGTGCCAAAACCTCTGTTTAAAACTTTAAAAGTGAAAATTTTCCAGTATGATGAATATGTAGTTTTATTTTGTAGATTTTAATATTAATTTATTGTATTATTCAGATAAGTCATTATTAATTTTTGAGGAGAAGTTCTAACAGTAATTGTCTAAATATGTGAAATCTTACTTAAAACCTTTATAAATTTCTGACAAATATGATTTATTTTCATTAGATTATTATTGATATTTATTAAGAATTCCAATAATTTGGGAACAATTTCTTATCTAGGTTAAATATGTTATTAATCTCTGACCTTATATTTTCAACATTTTATATATATATATATATATATATATATATATATATATATATATATATATCAGTATCATTTAAGATTTGATGCCAATACATTAAATTACTTTGTTGTTTCAATACTAGCAGTTTGTTGAAATTATGAGTTTCTGAGCAGTCATTTGTATATGCAGTTGGAAACTTAGAAATATTAAGACTTTAATATAATAGTTAAAATATGTGAACTTTTGGAAAGGATGTAATTTTATTTATGCAGAAAATCTATTAATAACCAGATAAATCAATCAGGTACTGTTTGTTTATAACTGGTTGTGATATATTTATTATTTTCTAATAGTATTTCTTGATATCATCATAAGATGAATTTATCCACAAAGGTGTAACTTTTATAATTGTTGAAGTGGCATACAACTGAATATCAGGGAATCATATTCCACCATTATCCCGACCTTTTCTGTGCCAGTCAAACAAAAATCGTGTTTTTTTTTGGGTGCCAAAAATTTAAGTAGAATATTATTTATCTTCTTCACCAATTTTTGTGTGAAGATAGTACTAAAGATTGTAAGACTAACAATATTTTGGGGGGCATTACAACCTTAATATACTTAATTGTTCTTCCACATTAAAGAAGATTTTTTTTTCCAATTTGTGACAACATAAAATGTTATCAACAACCTGTAAAAGTTCGTTTGTATCATTTCTTTACCATTAGACATAATGGGCATACCATTGTATTTTGTTTGATTGCTATTCCAATTGAAGTTAGAATATTTTGTATGAATTTTTTATTAATTAATAATGTACTTGTTAATTATGATTCAATGTTACGTCTGAGATTTCTTCAAACTGACTGATAGAACTAATTTTATGCTCTAATTAATTTTCTGTATTTCCTACTGTTAGTAAAATATCATCAACAAATAAGTGAATTTTTAGTTTGAAATCTTCTTTTATTTTGATACCATTAATGTTCTTATGTTTAGATACTATTAGCAAAGGGTTCTATAGCTAATGCAAAAAGCAAAAGTGATACTGGACAACCTTGCTTTTACCTTTTTGTAATTTTAAGGAATTAGAAAGAATAGAACATATTTTAACATAAGCACAAGAGTTGTTGTATAACTTGGAAATTAATGCAATTAGCCCAGGTGAGAAATTATACACTTCAAGTGTTTTAAACAAGTATGACCAAATAACTGAGACAAAAGCCTTATCTAAATCAAGGCTAATGATGGAAAGTTTATTTTTTATTTTGATTTGCATAGTCTATTAATATATGCATTTGTATTATGTTATCCTGTACTTATCTATTAAAATAAACACAGTTTGATCAATGCTAATTAGTTTAGGCATATGTAGATTGATTTGATTGGCTAAAATAGACATGAACATCTTACAGTCCACATTTAAAAGTGAAATTGATCTGTATTCAGCAGTTGTTTTTTTTTTTTCTCTATAGACCTTATCTAAAATTATAACTGCATCAACCTGTAGTATTTATATAGTTCTGTTATAAAACTGAGTTGGGCACCTTATTATTTTTTAACTTTTTTATTTGATGTTTTATTCTCAGTTAAAGTAAATGGTCTGTCATTTTTATTTGTTCACATGCTCATTTATTATTTTCCCTTAGAAAAGTTTCAGTTATATCAAAATTATCTAGGCTACTGGTATTATTATTTATATTTTCATAAAAAAACTTTAAAGCCTTCTGAATACCTTTAATATTTGTTCTACTTTCTTTTTTGTTTATATATGTATGATTTATTTGATATGATTCAGTTTATTCATTTTTTTCACTTATGAGCAAGTTTATGCAAGCTTAAAAGGTTTACTGACTATGCTTAAAGTTTAAGTTTTTTCAGGTTTATTGAAACTTTATGATTTAGAATTTTAACATATTTTGTATTTAAGGTTTGTAAGTTCAGACTTTTTGATAATATTATTTGGTTTTAGATTTAACTTTAGTGTGTCTGTTTTAGCCTGTAGTGTATTCATTTCTTTGTTCCATTCTCTGGTAACGCTTCCATTTATGGAAGCCTTTAGTGAATCCCACAAGGCAATGTCAGTTACTTCACCATTCATGTTTATTTTGAGGAAATGTTTGATCTCTTTAACATGGCAGTCATGGAATGCTTTTATTTTAATAATGCTTGCTGGTAGTCTACTGTGATGTGTTAGATTGTCATTTTTTTAAATAATATTAAAGATTATTGCATTATGGTCTGATAATGGACATGAAAATATTGAAACTTCTCTGATATGTGATAACAGATTGTTTCAGACAAAAATATTATCAATATTTCTGTTGCATATCTACATGAATAATGAGTAAATTGAAGTGAGATTCTTATTATTAGCTCATATATAGCTTTTAAATTAATTAGTTTTAAAAAATTAGTTAAGTGTTTGGCTGAAGATGTGATTCTCTGCTTTTTATCTGCAATGGAATCTTTGTCTGATAAAATACAAATTAAAATCATCAGCCATTATGACTTCACCTTTCTTGTAACAGGCTATAGGTTCCATTTTTTTGCATCTTTAGCTCCAACTGCTGGAATCCAATGAGAGTTCACCAATGTATATGGTTCTCTGTTCCATTCAGTTATAACAACTGATACTCATTGACTTCTTAGTATATGATTCCAGATATTATGATTATTTACTTTTAGACAGCAAGAAGTAAGCTGAACAGCTCTTAGAATTTTAGAACACCCATAGCATAACAAAATTGCTCATGACTCTAAGTTGCTCCAAGCTGGTTTTCATGCTAAAGGCTTGAAAATGAGCAATCCATCAGTTGCAATTCACACAAAATTGTTAAAAAGTGAAACCAAGCCACCTCTACATCACAAATCAATCTCTGAAACCCTTCCAAACCACCAGAAAAAAAAATCTCAAAGTATCCCAACCACCAAAAAGCCATTGCACTTGGTGGCCAAGCTGGTAAGCAGTTTGCAGCAAAGGAATTTTGCTCTGCTTATCCTATACATTTTGACAGCATTAAATTGTCATTTTCATCAAAATATCATTCAAATAACATGGAATATCATGTCAGAAACCTCTTGGGACATTTTGGTGGAAAAATAATTTCAAATATTGTCCTGTCATAGGTCAAGATAAAGATTTACCAAAGGAAGATGCACCACGTTAAAGTAGTTTCACAAGAAAATTCAGTGAAGAAAGAGTTGCAGTCTATTTGTTGTAGTATACAAGCCCTGTCAATTAAACTAGATAAACTGGACTCTAAACTCGCCAAATAAAAGAAGATTGTACAAACCAGATTGAATCAATCAAGGAAGTAATGAAACAACAGAAATTCTAGATATCTGCTATGGAGGATTCTATCAGTGACATACACAGCAGACTAACAGAAGGAGAACATAACATCTTCACATTCTTCAATAAAACAAGTTCTTGAAAAAATCCATCACCTGGAGAATAGGGTCGAGGAGGAACAACATCTGGATTTATAGAGTCCCTGAGCAACTAGAAGGTGGTAACATGGTAAACTTCTTATCTACATGGATTCCTAAAACATTAAACCTTCCTGAAGCCCTGTCATTTGGCTTAGAGAAGGCATACATCTTTGACTATAGTGACACCAAGCAAAAAACTTTTAAATCCAAGATCTACAATAGTCAAATTTTATTTCTAGTCAAGATTCGGATCAAGTTTTGTAAACAGCCTGGTCTGCTTCACTCATAAAACTTGGTGATTCTTTCATTAGATTTGACAATGACTATTCCTCTCTGGTGGTTTTGAAAAGAAAGCCTGTATTCATCTATTAAAATCACTGAAAAAGCCGGAATAAAAACTCACCTAATCAACCCTGCAAAACTAAGATTATTCTTGCCAGAGGGTAAAAAAACAATGATTCCTTAGAAGATGCAGTTCTCTACATCCAGAAAAGTAACTTACTTAATTCTACTGATAATATGGACCTGAATGCATTTTTAAAAAGACATACTACAAGGAATGATTGGGCAGTTAAAGAGAACAAAAAAGCTCAGAGACAAATAAAACTACCTGTTATTTATATTTTATTTGTCTTAAAATAGTCTGTTTCTGAAACATCTTTTAAATGAAATCACCTAAAAGTAATACTTTTCTATTTTCCCTCAGATTAATTTTAGTTTACAAGTATTGGTCTCCCCATTACTGTAATATTGCAGTTTTTCTACTGGAGGGAGTAAGGTATATAATCATATGTTTATTTTAACTAAACTATTATGGATCTTAATGGAAATACCACACTAAAACAGTTTCAATTCTTTTTATTTTTTATTCTTTTTCCTTTTCAACAATAATTTAGTAACTCATTAACTTTAATAGAATGAGTCTGGTTTGTGGACTGGTTTGACTGTCAGAGAATGTATGTGTGTAGAAGGGAATGCTAAAACTCTTTACTGTTTTCATTTTACTTATAGCATTACTAACAGTGGGGGTTGTAGTTAAAATGAGTGCAGTGATGTGTTTTAATCCACTTTTTTGTTAGTGATTTTATTAAGGTTGTATAACTTTCCCTGCTTATTTGATATTAAATAAAAAAATGTTTTCAGTTAAAATGTGGCTTGCATAATATGTCCACAAACCTTCTATGTTTAAAGACTTTCTTTTCAGTCTATTTTCCTGCTGAATTACTTCAGAAGAGTTTAGATAATGTTTTCAGCTTGCCACACGCTTCTATGTGTCTCTGCTTCCCTCTGAATTCTTCCTGAACAGTTCATCAGTCAGAGAGGAAGTGCAACATGACATCTAAATCCTCAGAAGTAGGAAGCTTACAGAACACAGAAAAGAATTGCTAAAACAGACTTTTAGACTTCTGAATAGCTTATTTTAGCTATATACACTTGAAACATCTGTTTAATTATTGAAGGGGGAACAAGTGAAATGATGCACAAATGGGTTCATATTTGATGTGGGACACATAGAGGTGTTCTCATTAAACCTCAAACACAATACACAAATGTACACTTAATAGTTGAGTGGAAATTTATGTTAAATGTTTTCAACATTACTACTGAGTGTTCTATTCCCTTTGTAGCTGGTACACTGATTTTTTTTATGAATGTAATTCTGAAAATGTTAATGGGTATTATTTCTATTTGAAGCATTTGCTCATACTAGATAATCCTGTATCACCATTTTATTACTCAAAAGGCTCAGATATGTATGTGTTATATAGGGAATAGTGGAGTACCACAGGTTGAAAAACACATGCAATTTCAATAAAATAACTTATATTTCTCCTTAGAATACAGTCATTAGCAGACCCCTTTATAATTCAGCCTTGTTAGATAATGAATATGAATGTAAATAGCTAAAATATATGCAGGTTGTTTTCACAAGCTTCTAGTCTGTGTGAGAGATTAGATGAGAATCTTCATCAGTTATGAAATTTTTGTAGTGAATGTGGTGGAAAAGTATGTAATTTATATAGGCAAAATGTTAATATAGATACTGGTTTGTAAACATTTTACAAAGCATAATAAGAGCAGGTAATCTGTTTACTATACAATGTACATACAGGACAAGAATGTTCTTCTGGTTAAATTACAGGCACATGTAAATTAAAAAGACAGGTCTATATTAAAATAGCGAAACCTCACTTAAGCAAATACCTAAACTCGGACACATAAATAGCAAAATGCGAAAACACCAAATGTCCTGAAGCGCAAAATTTGAAATATGGAATTGTCATAGTTGGCCCTTATCCGGTATATATATATATATATATATATATATATATATATATATATATATATATATATAGATAGATATATTTATATTTCTATATATATATATATATATATATATATATTTATATTTATATATATATATATATATATATATATATATATATATATATATATATATATATATATATATATATATATATATATATATATATAAATATATCCCTAACGTAAATGTGCAATAGTTACAGACCTTAGGGTTAGGGTGCAGGTTAAGGTAAGTGCATACATAGTAATACATGCAACCTTTACTTTAGGGTTAGAAGTAGAGTTGTGTTAAGTGTATGTATAGTAATACAGTTGTGTAGCTGAATGTATACTTAAATTATATTTTTACCGTAGTTGGGTGTTGTTTGCTTATAGTTAGATACATTTTTGTGTAGTGAATGTTTGATTAGGATATGGGATATATGGGTTAAGTGTAGATATGGGGAAGTGTGGATTATTTATTTTGTTTGAGTAGGTAGTACGTAGTGGGTGGTGGGGTTGGCCAACTATGGCAATTCGATATTTTAAATTTCATGCTTCAGGATGTTCGGTGTTTTCACGGTTCGCTATTTATGTGTTGGCATTTAGATATTCACGTAAGTGAGGTTTCGGTATTTTAATATAGACCCAAAAAGACATTTACTCATAAAACAGAGTTTCTTAAGTCATATAAATATTTTGAGTATTAACAATGATCTGAGCATATCTTCAATATGATAGTTAATATATAAATAAATGTTATGTATAATTAATGCTAATTATTATAAATGAATAGTTATTTGAAGTTTTTCTGTTTGATAGGTCTTGTTATATATTGAACTTACATTTTTTTGGGTTTATTTTCTAGTATTTAACATCTTCTTAAAAAGGGTACAATTTTTACTTAGAAAATTTCAGTTTATGTACATGGAAGTAGTAGTAACAATGTGATTGGTTATGTTATGGTGCTGTTAGCAAGTGGCTTATATGAGCTTTTTCATCAAGCCTGGAATACAGGTCTATATTATAAAACTGAAAGTGCATATGTGCAACTACATAAAAGTCGACACACAATGCATGAAACTTGAAAATAGCGAACGGTCATGTAATCAAAGTTTTCCCTAGGGAAAAAACTTACACGGCCGCTCATTAAAAAGAAAAAAATTAACACCATAAACAAGTGGGGGGCTTTGACCCCCACCCTCCAACATGGGGGCTCTGCCTCCCACACCCCCTTAACAAAATATACCAACTCCGAGATCGCACTATAGGGAAGGAAAGGTCAACTCTGTGAAGTTGGCCAACTATCTCTTTGCCCTATGACATATTCATCAACTCACTTAAATCCAATTCAATGAATATGTGTTGCTGTTTCCGTATTCGCTCAGAAGCATTTTCGTGCTTCTAATATAGACCATGGAATACTTCCTTCCATGATAGAGGTTACAAATGTTTATTTTTCTGAATTTTTCATATCACCCTTATTGTGTTTATCCAGAACAAGTTGTTGTTTTGTTAGCATAATGCTTAATGCACTAAATCATTTCATAGTAGTTTTTATACCCATTGTTCCAATAGATGTCAACATATAAATGCCTTTCATTAAATATAAATTAGTTAAATAACCCTTTAAAGAAGGGTAGTTTAAATAAGTATTTAGCTCTACATGGAGCAGACATTGTTTTTTCTACAGGAAACTCACTTATTGACTAAAGATTTAAATAGATTGTTGTTAAAAGATTATTCAGTTTTAATTGGCTCTCAGTTTGGTTCAAAAAGAAAAGGTGTTCTTATTCTCTGGGAAAAAATAGTGCATTCCTATTCTAACAAGAATGGTATGCTGGGATTGGTGGTAATAGAAACTGATAAAAAATACTATACCCTTATAAGTACCTTTTGGATACCGGGGATTGGTTCTAAAATAGCTGTGAAATACTTAGATATTATAACACTATACTCTAAAGGAGAAATGTTGATAGCTGGTGATTTTAACTGCATCCTTTCAGACAAAGACGCTACAGATGTTAAATAAATCAGGCTATCTTCAGTAGTAAAACATTTAAATTGTTATATTAATACAATGTATATGAGATATATCAGATTTAAAACTAGATGGTTCTTTAAAATATACTCACTATTCTTTTAGATTTGGGACACAAACCAATATTTACAAAGTATCAATACTGATAAAGTATTGTCATCCAATGTAGTATACTCCAAAACAGAGGAGGTGCTAACAGTTTCATGTTCCTTAACTGAACTTAATGCTATTACATTTAAATTAACTTTAAGTCCAAACAATTTAATTTCTTGCCAAAGACTCCCAGCATATATAACTAAAATAAAAGGCTTTAATGAATGGTTATTAAAAGAGATACATCAATTTATGGAATTTAACAATAATGGAGAGGTCACTGATGTCATACTATGTGACACATTAAAAGCTTAATTATGTGATAAAGTAAAGAACTGGTATATTTGTAAAATAAAGGGATGGATAAAGAGTTAAATGCTCTTCAAGCTGAAATTAATAAATTAAACTTTAAACCCAATCATAAAGCTGCAAGCACACAGTTAACAAATCTAAATCAGAAATACCTAGAAATCTTACATCATAAGAGTTCCATTAATCTAGAAAAATAAACTACAGTCGTATTCAATAAAACTCAAAAGCCTTCATAGAATAGCTATTAGATTGAAAAACAGGAATAAAATAAACCATATCAAGGAGATTGTTTGTAAAGATGGAATAAGACTATTAAAGCTATGGATCTGACAGATATATTAAAATGTTTTAGCAAATATTATGAAGAAAATGATAAAACAAAGTCAAACCTGAGTAACAGCAACTTATTGAATATTTTTTAATAAAAAGAAATCATACATAGTAAACTATCAAAGGCATAGAAAAGAAAGATTGATAAGTCTTTTTCCTTTAAGGAATTAAAAGACCAAATTAAAAATATTATGTCTAATAAAACACCAGGTATGGATGAGATAGTTCTTGAGCTATCTGATAATACTTTAAAAATTTTATTAAATGCTTTTGAAGAAGTTAAAATTACATCTAATACTCCCCTTTCATGGAGATATTCTATTATTACACCCAATTTAAAATCATATAAGTACCCTGCTATATGTTCTGCTTAGTGACCCATATCATTTTTAAATGTAGCCTACAAGATGTTCATGTTTATATTACCAAAAGGATTAAATCAAATGTTCATTTGTTTAGTAAATAAAGATCAGACTGTGTTTATAGTTAATAGAAAGTTCAAGATAATATAATATAATAAGACTCCTTTCTTTGATTGATATGACAAACAAAAATAAAAAAAAGAGTTATCCATAATAAGCTTAGATATGGATAAAGCTTTTGACTCGCTGAATTGGTTATACTTGTTCAGAGTACTAAATGAATATTACTTTTCCACGGATTTCATAAAGTTAATAAACATGCTTTATAATAACTAAATTTCTTTTCTCAAAATATGCTCCTTTATATCTAGCCCCTTTGATATCTTAAAAGATACAAACATGGATGCCCTTTATACTCTTTGCTATTTGCATTTATTATAGAGACATTTGCTAATTAAATAAGATCTAACATAAACATTAACCTTTTAAAATAAATGGAAATTTTGCATTTAAAATTCAACGTTTTGCTGTTGACATTCAGCTCACCAGTAATAATATTGTACTCTCAATGGATCATATAGTTACTGTAGCTCTATGGACTATTTTGAAAATATTTCAGGTCTGAAATTTAATTACAATAAACAAAATCTTTGCTTATAAACAAATGGATAACCGTTAAATTAAACTCTCAAAAATGTGGCTGGGACAATTTACAGTTAAAATACTTAGGAATTACTATTGAGACTAACAATAAATAATCTATTTTAGTTAACTACCAAAACCCAATTTATACAATATCCAAATTAACAGAAAATTGGAATAAAGTATTTGTTTCACATTTCAGGATAGACTTACATTGATCAAATTGATAATCGTACCAAAAATCATATTCTTTAGTCAGTCCTTAATTCTGCACCATTCTAAAAAGTTTAAAAAAAAACTCCATTGCACTAAACTTCTTATAGTATCCCATAATACAAGAATATCCATAGATTGGCACATCAAATGTTGGGAGCAGGGAGTTATTGGTTTCCCCAATATTGGCATATATTCTAAATCTGTAATTATTAAAGTAATACTCCAGTGGCTTGACTCATCTTATGCTTCCTGTTGGAAATCAATACATGAAAATATACTAATGGAAATTGATAATAGAAACATATGCAAATTTGGACATTAGTACCTTTTGGGGGAGTTTAAAAGACTATATAGCAAATGAAAAAACATAAGTTTACTCTCTACCTTTTCATAAATCAAATGCTATTAATATTCAAGAGTTTTATGAATTTGACTTATCTAATCAAAGATCTACTAATAATATAATTTCCTATAGCTTTCACAAATGGAAGCTTAATATATTTTCATACAAGGAAAATGTTGACTTTAAGAATAGTAATTTTATTTGTTAGCCTTAAATTCTGAATGGGAATAAAATGTACTCAGCTGATTATTTGATTACTATATACAGTCTGGAAAATAGTACTTGGTTAGATATATATATGTAAGGAATATATTCAAGACAAAAATAAAATAGCATTAGACATGCAAGCTAAAACTATTCCAAAAATCCTAGATTTTTTTTTTAATATAAATAATAATCCATCTAAACGTAAGATATACTTGTTAATCATATTTAAGATTATAAGAACTGAATTTGTACTGTCTAAATTGTCATACTGGAATTCCTCAACAAAAATAAATAAAGAATTTTCTGAGAAAAATTAAGAAAATATACTTAAAATGTAAAAGAAAATCAACATCCCATCTATACTAGAAGATTTATACATGGAAGTTTTTACACAGAATTTTTCTAACACCCCAAAAAGTTGCTGTTATGTATAAATAAGAAAAAATAAAATGGCAGAGATATAATGAACCCTTGATGCAGATTGGGTTCATATGATCATGGAATGCAGCATAGTGTCAGCTTTCCAGACTGATTTTAAAAACTCTTGCAAAACAATGTGGTCAGATAATTGTACTATTACAGATTCCATGATTTTGTTCAATGCCCCAATCCCAGACATTATTCCAGTATCATAAATACCTCTTCTTTGGCCTGTCTGAAGTATTGTTAGGAAAGTTATAACTAAAAACTGGAAATGCAAAATTACTCCTACTACTCCTTCTTTTATTAGTGAATTTATCTATTTACCTGTCTAGCCAAATCTGTTTGTAAAAAATGAATTATTGACCATAAAAATGAGAACTAGAAATGTAACTCATCAATGCATAGCCTGGCAGAAATGTAATGATCTATTAGAAAAGTACTAATGGTTTTCTGTATATAAGTCTTGTTATGGCCTTTTGTATATTTTTTGCTGAATTATTGTTGAAATAAGTAAAAACAAATAAAAACTAAAAAAAAAAAAAGCCATTGCACTCAAACAAATAACATTTACTGATTCGCAAGGACTACTTGTATGAGATGTTTAATAAAAAAGTAGGATGTCATTTTTAAAGGGGACATAGCATATAAACCATTTATTAAAAGAAT